>NW_009735706.1:18089-149762 GCF_000703405.1 Apaloderma vittatum | reverse complement strand
TCCCTTCCAACCCCTCACATTCTGTGATTCTACAGAGGAATTATTCTAAATAAATGATCAGTTATTTTTTGAGGAACTATACTCCAGTGGAAATCTGAATGTTTGGTTTATCATAAACACAATTCCTTTAATCTGCTGACAATCAACATCATACTAATAATTTCAGGCTTTTCCAGACCTTTCCCCAAATATTAGAGTAGCGTAGTTTGCATCAATTACTGCCATTTACACTGATTTGTGTAAGTCTTATTTATCTCTATTGTTTACTTTCACCTGTGAATTTTGCTTAAGTTTAGAATACACTTCCAAATTCGCTGTAATCTTGATGGCTGTGACACCTTTTCTCTCCTCCAGTTTTGCTCACACAGATGAATCTCATAGTTCATGGTCATGAACCCTGGCCAGTCTACAACCTTGGAAGTTGTACATATACCAAAGCAAAGTGATCCATTGAAAATAACAGTTCAGTGCCAGGTCTGTAAGAATGGAGCTTTAGCCCAAAGGTTTAGGCCAGTTGTATATCTGTCTCTGTGCCTATTTTTAACAGCTTATTTACTTGATTATAAGGTCACCACCAAGAACAGAAAAGAATTATGAATGTTGACATCTCAAATGCTAAGTTTCTTCTGAAATGACAGGCAGGAAATGTACTTTATTTAGTATTTTTCCCACTGGCTTGCAGTTAGTTATGACAACGTTCTAGTGTAATTTGTTAGTTCCCCTTTGTGCACTGGATCTGAGGAAATACTACAAAAGACTAGTAAATTGTCACCACATCACTCCCTTTTGAATTTGATTTGCAGTTTGACTGAGGTTATGAAGGTAAAATACAGTGCAAAGTAGTTCTTTTGATTGCAGCCAAACGATATGAAGAAAAAAATAGGTTTTTAAACGTGTATTTGTACTGGAATGTGTTTTCTTGATATTTTTGCTTTTGCAAAACTATCATTTACAGAGAGTCACAGGTTCAGAGGCTAGCTAACACTGGAACTGTTTTGGCATGGAAGATCCTGCTAGGTTCAAAGTGACCCAGTGTTACAGTACATAAATAGTTAGGTCATTGATTACAGCGATTATGTGGCTTTGTTCACTTCTCTGACCTCATTTAGGGTTTTTTTTTTCCTTAACAAATAGCAGATAACTACAGAATAATTCATCTTCCTCGAGAATTCCTAACAATTACATTTTTGAACAAGGGAAGTCATTGCTCGTAACCTACAAGGAACAGATGGAAATTCCGGTGTACTTAACTTATACTATGTACTTAAAAGGCAATATATTAGACAAACAACAGAAAACCATGGCTTTCTATAAAGTGGTTTTCCTTGACTATCCTTGCATGTAACTGAAGTTCATTAAAATATGACTCTTCTGGTGGCAGCTTGAAGCAGTTAAAACAAACACTGATGGGTAAATGATATATGGACTGGAGATACAATCTTTGAATAATACTGCATAGAATTAAAAGAGGTTTTGGGAGTCTGCTCTGTCTTTGTGAGGAGTGCGCCCATTTTCAGAAAAATCCACACGCGTAATCAAATTGGATGTATTTAAGAAATGAAAGCTCCTCCAAGTTTAAAAGTTCGGATATCAGTTGAAAGGAACGATTACTACACTACACCCAACACTAACAAAAGAATAGTGATCTGGATCATAATACATTCACCTATAAAAGATGAGGAATCTCAACCTCGAGGATAAAAAACCTTGGACAGCGTCCTGAACCAAGGGGAAGGGTGAGTCCCACTGCAGGACCTGCTGCTTCTGAAGGACGGCTTCAAAATGGCCACCGGACAGGACCCCGTTTTAAAGCTCAGTCAAGTATGAACTGTGGTCAATCAAAGCCATCTCGGCTGCTCATTGGCTACCAGCTAACTTCCTGGGTGTACCCCTAGGCTGGTGAGCTAGTTCTGAAACTAGCCAGGTTCCAGCAGATTCTCTGAAATCTGCCTGGCAACCGCTGACTCACAGCTAGAGGGGAATGCACCTGCCACAGTCTTGAGCGGAAGACCCTCAGCCTCACTCACATGCAGGGCCATGGTGTTTGTCCAGAGCTCCACATGTGTCTGCAGCATGCTTAACATGCTTGGGGTTATCCTTTGAGTGTTCAAATGGAAACAGAGTATATCCAAACAGTACCCAGAAAAGAGCATAAGAAATGTTTAAGGCAAGCTGTGAAATATGAAAGTGATGGGTTGTTTCCAATGGTTTTGATCATGAGATTCAACTTCAAAATACATTAAGAGGCTGTAAACAAGAGAAGAGGAACTCCAAGCCACACTATGCTAGCAGCACTGATACTTGTTCTTGTGCAGGTCTGAACCGTTTTTTGAAAGACTCTAATGGCTGAAACAGACTTTTATAAGCATTAAACTGGTTTGATAGCAAGGCTTAGTACTATAGAGCTAGATTTACTGCATCTAGTCATGTGGTTGTTGTAGCTGGAACTGTCTTCATAATCATGCCCACAGTAGCAGATCTAGTGAGTAAGATGTTCATTAGACTTGGATTTCACTCAGCTACTTCTTTGCTTTCAAAGATACTCACTAGATGCATGACTGGAACATTGCAGCAGTTGAAGCTTTTGCATTAAAGAATTTGAGACTTCAGTTATATTTGCAATTCATGTTTCAAAGCATACCACTGCTGCAAACAAATGAGATGTGGCTTATTTTTACATATTCATGCTTTCAATCATCTTTTTACTTTTGGATGAAAATGAAAGACACCTGTGATTTCTTATTCCCAGGGGCATCAGAGGATTTGTTAGAGAGTGTAGTAACACACAGGGATGTGACCCAAGACATTTTTTAATCCAAAAAAAAGAGCATGAGCCTGGAGAGAAAGTACCTCTGGAGATACCGTACCCTTTCCCTCTTTCTTCTGTTAATTCATAGGACACGTGGCAAAGGGCAGCACATTAGTAATTTCTTAAGGAGGTCAATGCAAATATTAGTAAGAGACGTGATATGGAATACACGTTGTTCTGGTCTAAAATCAATGTTAGCAGTCCCTTGTTTATGTTGTTAAGTTCATTTACAATTAGTTTCTATATCTGTATAATGTAGGTAACATAAAAGATGTGGAAAATTTATGTTGGCTGCCCAATTACTTAAAAAGAGCTAGCTAAGACCTCTGCCCAGTAGAGGTTGCTTTTCAGTAGGTTTTCAAACTGTGAAGTTCCAGAGAGCTGGAGGAATGCTCATAATTAGAAAGAGTGAAGAGAACAAGAAGTACTGTCCACCCCACACTGATCCTGGGCAAAATAAGATTTCTATTAACATAGGAATTGATAAAATTAAAAACTATAGTACAAATCAAATGAAAAACACTGAGAACAAAAGAGGTAACGTGTATGAGAGGAATTTTGAGTCAAAAGAGAGGTAAAATCTTCTCTGGATACTACTGCAGCTGCTTCCGGAATCATAGAATTATAGAATACCAGCTTGGAAGGGACCTTGAGGATCGTCTGGTCAAATCTTTCTTGGAAACTAAATAACATGCACCAGCACCCTGTCTGGTTGAATCTTAAAAGTGTCCAAGAGTTGAGGAATCTGCACATCCCGGGGGAGATTATTCCAATAGCTGATTGTTCTTATATCTGAACTTGATGTCAGATAAGAAGAAAATGGAAAAACTGAAGAAGGTAGAACGAAATGCTGGACAAACAATTGAAAGATTAGAAAATATGTTTTATAGTAAAAGAGTCCATTTAGCTTGCAGGAACATGGCTAAAGGACTGCCTGATATAATTTGTAAATATATCCACAGGAAGCAAGTTTGGCAGGAGTTGCAGTGTTGCTGACTTCCTTAGAACTCCAGCTCTGATCAGAAAAGATTTTCCTGTGCAAACTAACTGCACAAGTATGATGAGAGTCACTGGACATTAATTCTGACTTTTTTTAAAAAAAAAATTAATAATATTTACGCAGACTGCAATGAATTTTTCATTGTGAAAAATTAAGATCTTTTCCCAAATGTCCTATTTCAGTCAAAAATTAGTTTAGGGAATTCTCAGAGAAGGGTTGCAGTCAAAATGACAATCAGGTGACATCACCAGTATCCAGAAGATGCAAAGTTGTAAGGACACTGAAACTGGCAATAGGCACTGGCTCAGTTTAGAATTGCTACTGCTCTCATGTAAACCAAGAATGAAACTGGCTGCGCCTTTAGGTGACCCTTACCTTCTCATGACTTCATCATCCTACATTACTTGGACAGACTGTAAGTTGTTTCTTGAGTTTTCCACCAAACTTTGTTGTGTACAATATATCCGTATATTGATTATTTCAGTTACTCAGACAGAAAAAGTTTGAAGCGTGTCTCTGTTTCTGTACTGCGTACATGTGAACCAAACCCTGAGATAGATCATGCTCAATGCCAGCGCTTGGTCGTCCACGCAGCGGCTATTTTTGAATTGCCGACCTCATCTTGAAGAAACATGTCTTGTTCCATTCTGAACCAGGTAGCTTATCGCACCTCTGAGACTGCACATCAACCTGAGGTCTGAAGTGAAATGACTTCAGTGCTATCAGATCAATTTGCTGTGAGCAGCCACATCACAATACCAGCACACATAATTCAGCTTGCTTTGGCAGTTCGGTCAGGAGAGAGCTAGGCCTACGTTTGCAGGAGCACTGAATTATTTCTTCTCTCTGGAGATGGAGAGTCTGAAAAGATCCCTTCAGGTCAGGGCTGAGAACTCAAAAGGAAGCCAGCAACGAGGCAGCTAAATTTTACTTTGGTATGCTGGGCATTCAACACTCTTCAAGGCTAAAACAGTGAAGGTCAAGAGATTAATCTTCTCAAAAACAGATGATCATAGACACTAATGTGACAATTCCAAAGGTTGCATGTGGATTGCTGGTGATCCTACTGAATAATTACTTTCTCTTAAATTAAGGTCCTTTCATTTCTTGGAAGACAGTTGCAATTATTCTGTGAGCATGAAGACATGCAGTTGATCAGCTCAAGTGTTTTATTTTGATTTTCCTTTTTAGACATGTGTTCTGCCCTTCACAAACTTACTTCGTGGTAACAACACGCTTGACTGTTTTTGAGATTAACATATATATGTAGCAATACCGGTAATACATTGTTTTCCTTTATTACTGACAATTAAGTTTTGATTTGCTTTCTGTAGCAATAAAAAGTAGCTTTGGCAGTACATCTGTCAAAGTATTTACCTCCCAGGCCACCAGATTTAATGTCAGTATCTGCTCTTAATTTGAATCAGTTTGGTAGGTACTGACAGTTGTCAGGTAGATTGGTTTTATTTGGTTTTTAACCCCAGGTGCCATGAATTGCTCTCAGACCATAAATAGGCACATGGCCCTCCAAACTGCTATTATCACTCTCTTAGTTAACCTCTGCAGAGAGACTAAGGGCTGAATAAATTCAGAGAAGCCAAACTTTTTTTTCTGTCTGCCTCCTTTATTCAGGTAAGCCTGAGGAGGCTTGTGAAGGAGAACTTGTTTGGTAAATTAGATAAATCTCATTTGCTAGCACCATGATCTCTACCTGCTACTATGAGCAAGATGAAAACTGCCCTTGTGTGCTGGGGCTTGTTTGAAATTTTTCTGCAGCTTTAAATGTTAACATATGAGGTATGTCTATGCAGGATCAGGGAGGAAGAATTTAAAAAAAAAAAATCACAGATTTTTCGAATGCCAGAGATGTTGTATGAAGGAAGCATTATGGATGAGAGATGGTTAGAATTATTTTGCTAAGCCCCCATCCCCCTCGTGCCCCTGCTCCCGTTATCAGCTCTGAGGCAGGGAATATCTATTCTCCTTTCACTTACCCACATTCTCTCTGACACCTTTCACTTACCCACATACATTGTGTTCCCCATGGAGTTTTTCATCTTGTTGTAAAAATGACACTTTCAGGGATATGACTGTAGAGGCTGAAATGTTGATTACCTAGCATTAATCATTCCTGGAAATACCAGTCTCTAAAGGCGTTCGCTGGTGTGCATATAATATGCACGGAGAGGGACAGACAGACAGGGTGTGCGGGAGTACATGGGACAGGGGAGCCAGGAACAGTGCATATTTACTCTTGGCAATTTTTGGTATTGATTTATCCTTCTGTGTGGTCACATTTTAAAAATATTGTTGACTTCCCATTCCAGTTAACTAATTAAAGGAGTCCTCCTCATTTGGTGGAGGTCTTCACTGGTTTCATTAATATGTAATGAAATTTCCCCTTGTGCCTTTATTGTCAGTGTTTGAAAGCACATCTGTGAGGAAGGAATTATACCATCGGTCCAGAATCCCACCTCCCTCTCAGCTGCTTCTCTCCATATTGATGGCATACAGAATAAACAGAACAAGTTAATTTGTAATCTTAGATAGAAAATGATAGCTGCACTGTTTCTGTCATTGAGCACTCCGCCAGTTTAAACAGCTGATTAGTCAGCTTCTGTGGAATCGATCTGAATCAGTTCCACCTGCGTGCACCCACCAGGAGCCACTTTATTGTAAATCAATCATTCTGAAAACATCTCACAAAGGGGCCAGTCCTCACTAACAAGCCATCAATTTAAACTGTCTGTCTGGAGCACTCTAGAAATTAGAAGTGCAACAAACATTTATTCTAAAATTATGGAGAAGTTATTTTATTTTTTTTAACCATGGACTGTAAATATTTTGTGATGGTGGTGATTTTCTTACCTTTTTTTGTTTTATTCAAATGCATCAGGTCATTTTTCAGTCATCCCAAAACTGTGGGTGCTTTCTTATAGGAAAAAACAGTACGTTGGAAATTTTTAACAACAATGGGTGGAATGGATGGCCTTTATTACTGGAAGACAACATTAACAGTAACTCAGAGACTTTATATCCTGCCCTTGTGCCCCTTGGGTGTTAAGATCGATCCCCAGAGTCAGAGAAGTTCTCCTTATTCTTTGACATGATGAATTGCTAAATTTTGCCTGTGCAGAGAGTGG
Organism: Apaloderma vittatum; assembly: GCF_000703405.1. Taxonomy (NCBI): domain Eukaryota; kingdom Metazoa; phylum Chordata; class Aves; order Trogoniformes; family Trogonidae; genus Apaloderma; species Apaloderma vittatum. Next base: position 142,810 of record NW_009735706.1, on the reverse strand, counting down.
GTCTTCCAGCTGGCAGTGGTTGGAGAAGCTGCCCCTCGGGGGAGATACAGATATATGGCTTGGTCTCCAAACTCTTCCCTTAAGATACTTCATACTACCCTAAATAAAAGAGAGTGGAGAAGGTATATTCTACCATTTTTTTTGTTTTGTTTTTGTTTTTTTTTTTATTAGTCTGTCTGGGTGTCTCACTTATGTCAACAAAAAAAGCTGTGAGAATCATGCTTTCAGGTTGAGTGTCTTGTTTAGAATCTCTGGAGTCTTATTCAGCTTGAGAAAAAAATTATGGCAGCACTTAAACTAAGTGCAAAATACTGCATACTACTCTATGCTGTGTAATTACACATTGCCACATGATTGCATTGTCAACACTGTGCCTGATTACAAGGTAATTGCTTAGTTACTAGTTTTGATGCAAAGCCTCTCAGAGACTTGCATATTAAACAAGTGTCCCATTGGAAATACAGTCAAAATAAATGTTCAGTGAGACCTCGTGTGATTGTATGGAATCTAATTTTATACTCAGATTATGCTGGGCCTGATTTATCTCTGATTAACCTCAGCTGAAATCCTCTCATTTATCCACTCGTTTATTGTAAGATACTTTGGTGAGCTCTCTCTTATCAAATAGTATAGAGAATTCACAGCAAGTCTGGAGCCTCAGCTTCTCACTTGTGCAGGGTTTGAATGTGGAGGTGTTTCATACTTTTTATATGGCTGTGACATCTCTTTGTCTTTCAGCCCACATATGTGACTCCTGTAGTCTCTAACCAGCCTTACTTTTTTAAAAGTGATAAATATGAACAAAGCAACATCAGCTGGTAATCTACATTATCTTTTGACTCTGATATTCCCCCAAGTTGTAAAATGTTACTATTGAAAGTGGGGTATTGGGAATTTGGGTGACATGTATCTTACATGTGCTATGCTAACACCCATTTGTGTCAGTCAGAATTCTCTAGACTAAAGCTGCAGACCATGGCGATACTCCTTTCCCCTTCCTGAGCACAAATCCTGTTTTTCCTTGCCCATTGGTCTCATAGAACTCAGGAAGTCTCTCCTCCATTTTAGAAATTCCCTTCAGCAACCTGTTAAAAGGGAAATGAGTGAAAAGCTGTGTATCTGCCTTCCCTGAGCCTTGTCTCCCTCTGGCTTTTAGACCACAGAGGGCAAAACATCTGAATATGGAGTAATTGTGTCCTTAGGTCCTACACTCAAGACGCTCTGAAACCATGACAGGATTGATACTACTTAAATTTAGAAGCTGGATCAGAGCTCATTGATTTTTAATTCAAGTCATCAAACAAGGGAAACTACTTCGGCAGGTAAGTGAGCTGTTTCTGGGTGACGGAGGACAAGGTGTGGAGGGATCCCCTTTCCTGAATGTAGCATTCCCATGCTACTTGTGTTGTTAGGGCTTTCTCACCTTTCATCAAGGAATTTTATCTATCTTTCTGGTCTGACTTCTTTTAAATGAGACTTCCAATGCTATTTTAAGGTAGAGCTGGTCCAGCTGTTTCCCAGCTCTGTAAAGGTGCTCTGTTTAAATAACTTCCTCTAGTATGACAGGCTTGTGCTATGCACACGGGTTGACCACTGTTTGGTCTTATCAGTCAACTCACATTTTCACACAAGCAATATTTTTGTCAGTGTTGGCTATGATTTCCATTTAATTCATTTTGTACTATCCGATCATCAACAAAATCCCTGAGCTCATTTGTCATCATGATATTTATAATGACAGGTTTTGAGCTGAGTATGAGTATCAGATAGAAACTGTGCAAGAATGGTTTTTGGTTTCCTGGAAGGGAAATAATTTCAATGCAGAGATGGAAAAATAGGAAGAAAAAAGAATATCTCGCCTCTAGTTAGGAAAATAATTGATTTCTGTATGTGTATTATTTACTGTCTGCCCACTCGTTTCTCAGAATTATGCTGTATAGCCACGGGTCACCATCAGGGTATAGATCTTTACTTCTACTTCATCCTCCTGTGGCTGCTGAAAATTCCCACAAACCAACAAATATGGATGCAGTCAATGTAGTGGATTTTGCCACCTCAGAATCATGAAATCTAGATATTTCACCAGCATTGCCCAGAGGATAGTCTGTATTGTCTGGTAAAGCAAATATATTTACAGAAAATGTAAGTTAAATCATATATACACCATAATGATTTTAAATTTTAAAAAAATAATATTACACTTAGAAATAATAGAAACTTCTAATTACGAGAAGGATGACATTTCTTTCAATACCCCATAATGCTAACCTGATTCTTTGTGAAAATATCTTCAGAAGAAAAGTCTGAGAATTACTGGATACTAGAAATCATAATGCAGCTATTGAGGCACTGATGTTCTGGTCCCTGAGATGATATCAAGATATAGACAGCCAGTCTGTGACAAGAGTTCCCAGGATCTCCAACAGCAGAAATAATAACACATTATTACCTATAAGTTTTTCTCTTTTTTCTGCCAATAACCTTCCCAAATTCTGTGCTTTCTCTCTTTGATACAATTGCCTACTGTGTGGCACTTATTTCTGTGTTCTGTCTCTGCAGGAGGTTATGTCTTTAATTACTGATTTGGTCTATTACTGCTATTTTAATATGACAATCCTGACGATTTTATAGTGTCTATTCACTTGATCCTGCATACAGAATGCCTCCTCAACATAAACACTTGATAATCATCATGAAAGCTGTCTCTTGGAGACATAGGGGGAAGGAGATGTGACAAAGCAAGGACTTGTAGTAATCACAGGGTAAAGGAAGAAGGAAAAACTTATTCTGGGACAGTTACACATCTCGAACTCAGTACAGAAGAAACATCCACCAAGCAATTTTAAGCAGGGCAATTCTGATTGTGAAAGTGCAGTACAGGTTAAAGAAATCAAAGCTAAGTACATAAGGACAGGCTTAATAAGGTGATGGCATAAGCTAACAGAAACACTGATGTATTAATGAAACCCTGACACAGACTAGTTTGTCCAACTCTGGTATCCTGCTGGTCTTCTTACAAGATGAGAATGTATTAATGAGCTGTTATTCGTGTTTCTGTAAAATATCTTTGGCGTGTTGGGTGACTTATGTAGTGACTGCTGGATGCTTATAAGGATCTTGTTTCTCTTCATGTTCTTTACAATAAGGCAAATGCTTAAATGAACAATGCATTTCAGTATCTCTTTCCTGAGTTATTTTTGACTGATTAGGGCTTCTTTCCTCTGTGTCCTTTATTTATTGGTGTTGAGTACTTTGCACTACTTCGTAACTGTTAGTATATTTTTTTACTACTGTTTTGCTGCTAGTTAGCAAGAATGTTTTGTTTTGTGTTGGTGTTATTGGACTGAATGCTTAGGGGGTACATTAAAAGGGTACAAATATCTTTTTTGTTGTTGTTAATGACAGCAATTTCTAGAATGTTTAAACTGGAAGATGAGGAGAAGTGCGAACATGGTTACCTTCAGATTATTTTGTTATCACGGTATGCTGAGTTATTATAAACTACAGTTGTAATGCTGGCATTAAACTAATACTGAATTGTAAATACAACACTTGGAAATATACTTTAAATTACAACAGCTACTATGTGGTAAAAAAATAATAAAAAGAGATATCATTAGGTTATTGAGGGAGATTGTTGATATCTGTAGGCATCTAGCTTATAGTAGCTTCTTCTGAAAATCTGATTTGCAAAAAACTCTCTGGAGACTCCAGTCTGACCCCAGTGCTTGTCTTACTGGCAGTTTCTTAGTTCATTCTGGGATGAAATGGGACAAGTGAAGACAGTGTAATATGCAGGACCATCTATCTTCCCTTCCCCATCAAATAGTTGATGAATTATGGATTTTTTTTTTCATGCTTTTGATCAGGAAACAAATAAGGAGGTGACTAGTGAAGACAAAGTAATATGTATGATGTGTGGTTTCATTTAGCATAATAAGCTGCTTTTTCTTTGGGGCCCCGATATGCAAGATGCTGAGGTGGAATGTGCATGCCGACAGTCTGTGAGGCTGTGCAGATACCTTCTGAGAGGTCAGAGTTCCTGGACATGAGATGTTGATTTCCATAACATAACACAAAGCCCTGGGCACATTTGCCATTCCAACAGCTGCCAGAGTCTGGAAGAGCTGTGTTAAACAAAATAAAAAAGCTCAGAAGTGCAACGAGTTGCACTGGAGGTACAGTGAAACTTATTACCCATGATGATAGCTTGTGCACAAGCAATCAAAGGGCTGAAAAATGAGAACTGTTCTGTCTGGTTTTGCCAAAAGGAATCAAAGTAGAAAAAATCACACATTTCTTACTATATTTAATATGCCTTGCTTTTTCCCTTGCTTGGCTTGCCTAGATTTTCAGTATGAAAAGGACACTTTAGTCAAACAGTGCTTTAATCCATACCCATATTTTTTCCTAGTCCATCAGTGGTTAGAACACTTTCTGTTGTAGCTCACCCACACTCTAACTGCATATGCAGTATAGCGTTGAAAGTAGTTCCATTATATGCCATTTACGGCTTTATATTCATTATTTTGCAGCATCAATTGTGCTTACACTTTGCAACCAAAATAAGCTATATTTGCTTTAAATGCCAATACTGCCAATTTGACTTGGGAACTGGGAATAATAGTTTCTTTTTGGAACTGTATTTTGACCCTGGCAATAAAAGTTGAGAATTGGCAGAAATTTCCATAGCTCAGTTGAAGCAATTCTCTGGTCCAAAGTCTAAATAGAGAACATATTTTGAAATAGTATGGATTATGTGTGAACTGCAAAGAATTGCATTCCAGTCACTGTGGTATTTCAAAGCCAGTTGAGCTACAATAATAAAAAAATGCTAAAATGTATTTGTTAACAGTCAAGTAAGCAGATCTAATTTAGGATACATGAGCAAGAAGAGATAAGCAAATTCTGTTCTGTTACTTTAGTTTAAGTCTTATTATTCCATTGATTTAAACTGAACTTCTGTTGACTTAGCCAGCATAACTGTAATCACATTCAAGTCTGTTAACTAAAACTTCGCATTGACATGAACAATGTTCTAAATTACAGTACTTGGTCATTTATAGTGCCTTTTTGATCAACTCACACCTGATGAGCTTCTTGTCAGTGCTATTCACATCCTGACACATTTTGACCCAGACTACCGTCTAGCATATGTAGCAATTTATTCCAGGCTGTATTTAAAAAAAATAAAATAAAAATTGACTTCACGTGAGCCACTTCAACCTTTTTTTAACACTGTACTCCAAGTGTCATGTGTTTTAACAGAATTGGGACTGAGGGCTGAAGGGCAGTGAGAATTAAAGATGAGTTAAAGATGATAGGATAGGGAATAAGACGACAGAGACTGTGAGAACTGTTTAAAATTAAAATGTTGCCTTTAGAAGCTCTTCTGTCATATCTGAGTGTAATATGTATCTCTGATAAAGACCTTCATTTAAGCACTTTGATTTGCTTATTGAGAAGAGTTTGTTCTTTCCCAGGTCACTAGCCAGCAGGGTTTTTTTATGATATGGGCTTCTCACTGAACTAAAAAACAAAGAAACAGAACTGATCTTGGGAAGCTTTGCATTTCTGTTATTTACTGATATAACATTATTATTGGACTAAATGCAGGGCTCTGTGAAAAGAGGAATAAGTCTGTGCTTAGGCATCCAGTCCAACATAGCACTCTACAAAAGACTATTAATTACAAAATATATTGGTCTCACTAGCAAGAGCAACAAAACTGATCAATCCTCCTTAGCCATGAAAAATCATTCTAAAATGCTACTATGACAACTATGTATAGTTTGGGACCTAAGAAGTGCAATGACAATAACAATAAAAATTCCCATTTATGGGGCACTTTATCAAACAAACATCTCAAGGCACCACACAATAAAAACATAAGAAAATGAAATCAAACAGAGCTGTGGGCTTGATTGAAGGGAAATCATTGATCCTTATTCCTAAAAGCATAATGAAAAAAACCTCCATCTCTTGAGGTCTAGCATAAAAGTTAGAAATATGCTTCAGAAGTCTGGTACTATAATATCCTGGAGACAATTTCTTTTCTTGTTGATCCTAGATTCATTCTGGTGTGGCACAGGATGGGGTGCCTGAAACAGTAGATTGAAACTGATTTAGAGAGCATGGTTTCCACCTTCTAGTCCAAAAGATTATTCATTATAGAAATAACACCTTAAATTTGAGGAATAATGACAGAGTTTAGCTCAGATAATTTCTGATCCTTCGGCTATTTTATCTTCTTTTTTTGATATGTCGTATTTGATCTTTGCTTCAGTTTTGAGCAGGTGTCTCTACTATATGACTGTACCATGCCACAAAACATTTCTGTCCCTTCTCCTGCTTTCCCAGTCCAAATTTCCTTTCCATTAATACTGGGATTCTTGTCTGATATTGAGCTGCATGATGCAGTTTTGTCTATAAAACCAAGTACAAGCCTTTTTGTGCATCCTTCATATGCAAGAGTAGGCACACCAGAGACTATGTCAGTTTTCCTCTTGGCAGTTATACTAGGTGAAGACACTTAAATATAGAAAGTGTCATAGCTAAGGACTCCTTTCGCTGCCCACCAGTATATGAGTTGGGAGGAAAAAAGTTCTATTAGTTATTCTTGTAAATTTCTTGTAATTTAGAATGAAGCACATATTTAGTCAACAGGGCTTTCAAAGGTAAAGAAAACAATATATAGAAACCAGAGGTTTGTTGGTGCTTTATGTTTCAATGTCATACGCAAATTTGATTAGCTAAGAAATGTAAAGAAAAAATATGAACAAAGTTTTCATGCAGTCACTTTCTGAATCGAAAGGAAAAGAATATGTATTTATAAGGCTAGACAACTTATTCAGCCAGGGTCTAACAAGGTGTATTTACCAGTTGAAAAACCTTTATATAGAATGATGTTTTTCCCTTTCAAATATCAATTCTTAAAATTTGATAGAGAGATAGCTTCAAAATTTATTTGTTGTAATATTGTGGGCCAAGCTGTGGAACAAAAGGCTTGCCAGTGAGGATTCTAATTTGAGTAGTTCTTCCTGGCCAGAAGAATTGAAAGATTCTTTCCAGGATGCTTAAATACATAACCACATATTGGATTTTTTGGAAAGGAAAAGCTATTATCAGCAGGGTTTTTTTTACTTGGGTATCTTTACTTGCATATTCAGGGTTTTGGGGAGGATTTGGTGGATTTCTGGGAGAGGGAGTGATGTTTGGATTTTGGGGCTTTGTTTTTTGATGTTGTTCCTTATTAACCTTGAAGACTTTTTTTTTTCATTCAAGAGATTTTTTCCTCAGAAAATCTTGAATTTTGTAAGCCACAGCTACTTATATGCTAGCTGTTTATGCATTTATGGATACCCTCTCACAAGTACAATGAGATGATGATAATAATAATAATAAGGACAATGACATAATAAGGATAATATTGCGACATAATAAAGATAACTGCTTTTTTTGATTTTTAATTTTCAGTTACTTGTGATTTTAAAGTTGAAAGCTTATGAACATAAGCTAATAGATAACAGTCTACCACCAGTAGCATTGCATGATGTTATTGCTACTGGAGGACTTCTATGGGTTCCCTACTTTAATTGCTAGAATGTATATGCCAACATTTGTTGAGAGAAAATCCCAAATGGAATTCATTGTAATTATTTTATTATTTGGAATGTGAAGTCATGATTAACAAGTTTTTGCTGAATAGAGAACATGATTGTGAATTCTTTGCACTAGCTTTACTAGTTCCATTGATAAGGAAATACTTGAGCAGTAAGGTCCTGAAAACTACTTCAGAACCAGTAATTGATAGTACTTCTGAGTGTAAGTTTAAATTATTTTATTGCCACTGATGTCTAGGAGGAGCAGCTCTGTATTTAGAGAGAAAGCAAGTACAGTTTCTGGACACCTAAGTCTGTCCCATTCATGAATTTAGGCAGTGTGGGCACTGTCTCACCAGGAACTGATGCATTGGGAGCTCCAACCATAACCTCTATCCATGTCTCAGAACTCTAGAGTAGATTGAAAGAGCTAGAATGAAGCTCTGATGAGTAGTATCTCCAGAATGGCAGTAGGAACACCTATAGGACTTCCTTCAATAACAGACTGAGACCAGTGAGAAAATAGTCACTGACAGCTGCATTCATTCAAGTTTTTAAATGTTACAAGAAAAGTATGTGGAGTCCTTTGGCAATGACTCCAAAGAACTTCCATCTTCCATTCAGGCATGTTTCCTTGACAGGTAGCAACTGCTGAAATAGAAATCAAAGCTTTCTTGGATCAAAGCCTGTTCTTCATGAACTTCAGTACCATGAAACACAAAGAATGAGGCAGACAAAATTGGCAGGATACCGAGTCCAAAGACTGCCACAGATTTTCTGCTAGATTTTATGAGTCCTGGTCACAAAAAATCAGCCAAACCAAGACGGAATCAAGCGCTTCCTGTGGCTGAAGGTCATTAGATAGGGCTTGATACAATTCATCTGTAATACCAGTGCAGCTGGAAAAGCCTGCACGCTAACCAACTGCTGCAAGCTTCCTTGGTGCCTATCCCTCCCGTGTAGTATGGGTTGGCAACCTATGACCACCAACCTTTCAGGTGATTCAGGTGGCTGTCTCAACCTTAAACCGATTAACAAAGTGTGGGAGTCTCTGTCATTTCCCTAACAACAAGAAAAAGCAACCCTCATTCCATTCTCAGTGGGACATCTATGTCAACTATTAGGTGCCATGAATAAGCAATAAGCTCAGTAGAGCTTTCCGTCGATATCCTGTTCCTCAGGGTCAGCCATCATTGACATTTCTCCCATGTTTGCTTGAACAATCTGTTGCCTTCAGTCATCTTCATTTGTATGATCCCAGACACCGGGCAAAAAAGATGCTGGATAAACAAAGACATCTGTAAAATCATCACCATTGACAAGTTTCATCAAACTGATCAGTCCAAACTGCATTAACTCCGTTGTGTGAATTCTGTCTAGGCAGTACAGTTCACAGGAATTGTTCACTAGAAACAGAAGACAGATGACTATCCAGGCAAACAGTGCCTATACCATGTGGCAGTCTAGAAAAAGAAGCTGGTGATCTGCACTAAGGGTGCATTCTTTTGTTCAATGACATAAAGCAAACATTCATAGAGAAAAGTCAATAAAAAGGTTTGACTTCTCTAAATTTAGAAATAAATTTCACTTTTGTATATATTAAATAGAGGCCTTTGCAAAAGAGCAAATCTATTTCACTAAAAATAATGAAAAAACGAGTTTTTTTTCCTCATTAAGACAGTTTAATATCTAAGCTATTAATTTTAATTTTTTTAAATTTTTTTTTATTCAAAGCATATTGCAAAATACTAATGCTTGTGGCTTTGGACAAGTTTGCACTAAGCTTCTGTAAAAACAAGTGATTGAATTTTATGCAACTTGAAGTCAATGGAAAACCAGAAAGAAACGGATTCCTGAATGTATTTTGCAGCAGCTGCAAACAGAATCACAGAATGTTAGAGGTTGGAAGGGACCTCAAAAGATCATCTAATCCAACCCTTCTGCCAAAGCAGGATCACCTACAGTAAGTCACATAGGAATGCATCCAGACGTTGAATTCATTAAAAATTCATTAACATTCATTAAATACCCTTGCTGGACTATTGATGGTCACCATCAAGAAGTAGTACACTGAGAACGTGTACTGAGAGTTGGAAATTTTACCTCAAAATAGATTATAGAGATTACAGTAGGTTTTCCTTCTTTCTGATCCAAATGCACCCATACGAACAAACTTCTATTAACTTCAAGAACCTGCCTAGGTCTGCATCACGGTGAAATTTTTATGGTGGTTTGGCTAGGCTGACTGATAGGGCATGCTCAGAGCAGTAACGAGTGTAATAAGCAAAGGGTGCTCTCAGGTTCTTGCTGAGGCAGAATGGTCACAAAGGAGCAGATGTGGGTCCACCTGAGTGTCATCTTTAGCTTAGCAGTGCTGGATCTGTGAGAGTCCCAGGACTTTCTGCCACCAAAAAAGGAGCTGTCACCTGTACATTTTGAGAAATCTTCATTTTAATAATCCTCTACTTTGAAAGGCAGAGGTCCTCTCATGATTTATTTTAATTGAAAAAAAGACTTAAACTTATGACTTTATAATACCAACAAGCAACAGCCAGCCTGCATAGGCAAAAGGTATCAGCCATTTTAGAGATTATAATTTGTTTTTTTCTAATTTGCAATGGACAAAAGCAATGCTTCACTGAGGAAAATATTATGTAATCCAATTCAATTAGAGGAAGTTCAGCCTGGTGAAGAACACCTACGCTAAGCTTTCAGTCCTATTTTGCATTCTTTTCTTATTTGTCTACAACTAATATACCTTCTTGTCACTCCCATGTAGGCCCATCAAGAAAAAAGATCATTCTTGCCCCATTGGGTTTGATGGAGCTGTGCAAATATGCAGTGGTTTTTTTTGCAGTCATTCACATCTTGCAATGGTAGTCATACTGGTCTGACTGGCTGGAGAAAATGTCCAAATTTTTTTCTCTTTACAGAAAACAAAAAAAATAATAGATATAATACTCATAGTTAGGGATTATATTGTCAGAATCCTTTTTATTTTGGGCTTGGAATAGAGCATGTGTGCTACACAGAAAGTGACTTAATCACAAGTCCTTTCCGCTAATGTCAACTTAAATATGTGAGAGACCCAAGAGTTCCTGTCCCAAAAAAAGGAGTTTCATCTGTGCATTTTGAGAAATCTTCATTTTAATAATCCTCTACTTTGAAAGGCGGATGTCCTTTTGTGATGGATTTTAATTGAAAAAAGACTTAAACTTGTAACTTTTAGTGTTTTCTTTTAACACACCTCCTTGTCCGTTATAACATTTTTTTCATTACAATGAAATATATATGCAATGTTTGTGATCTGATTTAATGCCATTTTTAAATGAGAAAGTTATTGCAACTAATAAAAAATGAAAGGAATCACAGGAAAAAAGGCCCAGTCAGAAATCTGTGGCTCTTTAACGCAGAAATATTTATTGTGTGATGTTATTAAATGAATCATGGGGGAACAATCTTTTAGTTCTTTCTTTAATTCTTTCTTTACTGAGGCCTATATGGAGCCATGAGATATATGCAATACATAGGACTCTGCATTTGCCTTTGAGTGTTACATAAAAACTGCATCTCAAAGTTTTTTGAATCAAAATTCAAGGAATTGAATGCAATTTGTCAAATTGACTACAATGCAACAAATGTGTTGCAAATAAGTAAATTGCCATTTGCATGTGCAGCTGATAGAAGATGAAGGAGTGGATATATAAGCACTAGTGCTGTGATACATGACACATCTGGTAGAGCAGCTACCCCTAGTATGGGGTTTGAAAGGCAGGGGGACAGACTGTGGGGCATGTGGGTGGGGCAAGGAGGAGACAGGAAAGGGAAGCTGAAGTAGCTAAGAGTTCTTTGAACAAATTATCATATTCATAGCTCTAGTTAATGCCAGAAGGTGTCACTATTGGCACCAGTATAGAAGAACCAATAAGGGGGAAGAAGGAGGTGAGTGCACCAAGAGGGATAATATTATTTTATTTTTTTTATGCATAGGTCCATCAAAACCTGGCAGCCTGCAGTGATGGGAAAGATACATAATATGATAAAGGTTGGTAACAGGCATGTGTGATTGAACAAACCAATGAAGAGATAACATTTGAAAGCTTTACAGCTTGGAAAGCTGTTAGCAAGCTGGTGTCCCCTTCATCATTTTTAATTTTACTTTTACTGCCCTTCATTTGCTTTGACGGGTTGATGTTGCCATGGTGCAGTTGAAATTCTCATAAAAGTGCTGTTACCCTTTCAAGATGGCTATTTTTTCCTAGGGTTTATACCACATTTTATAGTTATGTCAGAAGGTTTACTTGGTTTATGAATTCTCCAAGCTCTGAGACTGCTCTAAAAACTCTGGTTTGCAGTTCAGCTTTTGCCTTTTAATTTGTGAGATTTAACAACTACTACATCAGTATATAATATCCCTACATAATTAGAAAACTCATTTTAAATATATCCTTTTGTTAATAAGGGTAAATAAAATCTCAGCTTGTCCCTCACTTCTTTGATCTGTAGGTTCTTTAACAAAAAACCAAACAGCTAAAAAAGGCATTTTTTTTCTGACCAAAGCTGTGTGGTTCCTTTTAATACTAACCCCCCAACTTATAAATGATTTATCTCATGGAGAAAAATAATTTTAAAAGGTCTTTCTACTCCCTATGAAATACCATACCCAGTATTCATAAAGATATTCTCATGATTGCAGTGGAAGTTGATTCATGTCAGATGTGAATTGGTCCCATGGCGCTTTGGCAATCACAATTAATTTCCCTTTCGCTTGCTCTGTAGCAGTTCAGGTTAAGGATCTATGGAGTGAAATTCTTGTCAATGGTGTTGTGAGTTAAACTTTTTGCAAGATGCTTTTTAAAACAAACGTACATGTTTTGATAAACCTGAAAGCCTGTTAGTCATTAAGAACTGTGCTACATGACCCCTGCTCAGTGTGAACAACAGACCAATTTCACAACTTGAGTAGAACTTTGGGGTGGGAGAGGATAGAATGGGCCGAAAGAGACTTTTTAAAAATTTACATTAAAGTCTATTGTTCAGGAAAGATATGCCCTGTAAGGGCAGATGGAGAGATTCATTCATTAATTACCACAGCAAAAGGATTGTTTCCTCACAAATGCATTATATCCTCTATGCAGTAAGAAAACTCAGCTAGTTTTTCTGAATTTATTATGCACTGCAGTAATTTCCCCCAAATTTGAATGATATATTTTAAATTCTTTAAATGAAAAGAAAACTTATCCTTGAAAAACTGAAGATTAGAAAATTGTATCTAGGTGTATAGGTCACCCTGCTATAGGTTTGATTAAGTCTTCTGAATAAGGAACTTATAGTTGCTCCCATTTGTGCTTATAATTTGAGGAGGAGTGAAAGGGCAGTGAAAAAACAAGTTTTCTTGATTCAGAGGTATTTTTACAGCATGAGGTGTTTTTTTCCTCCTAAGTTAATACGTTTGTTCCCATCACCCTTGCCAGATTCCCATGCAGCTCTGTATTTTTATTTTATTTTAGCGGAGTGACAGTTTAAATGTCATTGTAATCATGATCTGTCCTTAAAACTGTATCATTTTGTTTTGGTCTCTTGTTAAATACTTTCCTCCTTAATTGCCTTTTCATTCAACCAGAAGACTTATAATGGCAACCACAGCACAGCTGAAAAACAATTCGTTGTATCAGTCACAGACTCTCATAATGGAGCACCTTAATAAGAGCAAGTTCTGTACTTCTTGAAGGCACAAGATAAATTAGGTTCATAGTCCATTATTTGAACAAGGGTATCTGACTTATGGCAAATCTATCTGAAAGAGTATTGTAGAATTGTATTTTATCTTTAAGAAATGTGTTTTCTAAAAGTAAGATATTTACTTCTGTTGCAGTAAAGGATTTAAACAAAAGAATTTCTCTCTAATGTTTGTTGAATCATACTAGAATGATGAGGTAGAACAGAGCCATACATTAAACCCCCAAAGTGAAAAACTTAGTGTTGTATTTTATTTCAGGAGAGAAGGCTGAGCACAGAATGCCCAATGGTTTTGCCAAGAGCGCACTCTCCCTTATTTACCAAGCTATATATATAGTGAAGAAGGTGACAGAACTCTTAAACTTTTTCTACTGCTAAAATTTATGGATGTGCACATTTACTTTTTCTTTTGCAAAGAATATCACAAAAGCAGTGCTGGAGACTGCTTTTCTCTAGGTCTGTAGAATAGCTATAGCATAAAGAGAAGCAAGGCAGTTTCTCAGCGTTTATTTTCCTATAAGTTTGTCCTGAGCTGAGAATAGGTAAAAAGAGAACTCTGGCTTTCTTCCCAAGCCTGTTTTTTTTTGGGTGGCTTTTTGTTGCTATGTAGTAATATCTAACAAGTACCACAGGTAATATTTACTCTGGTGACCATTTTCTAAGTAGCAGTCTTCTACTTTAAGCATGGAACTGACACTAAGAACTCATTTTTTGAGTGCCTGTCAGGCATCATCAAACAAATGTTTTTGTATGACCTAGAAGGAATTCAGACAGTTTAACATCTGAAAAATGCTATAATGCACTGAAATTTTCTATCGAAGTTCCTTTGGTTTTCGCTTAAATAACAGCCATATTCAATCCTCTCATGTAAACATCTGATCTTTATCAGAAGTGTCAAGAGGTCAACCAATCCTTTCTTGATATCTCTTGATCCACAACTAGGATACAGTTAAGATTTGAGGCAATCAGTTATTTTCTAAATGCTGAGCCAGGGAACTGTGCTCAATCACTCACAGTGTCCTTGGTCCTAGTGAGAAGGCATCTGTAGACTGACTTGTAGGCCAGTGAGGTTAAAGTACAGACTTCTGAAGCAAGGTGAATCAGTAAACCCTGGCTGAAAATGGCACTGCTAGAAATAGGGTTTCATAGCCATTATGGTGTTAACAGGAGTTCAGTGGTGCAGTTTCTTCCTGTCATGGATACAGAATGTCTACCTAACCAGGTGGAGATAATGGACCACATAAGTCCTTCTGCTAAGCAGCTTTGATTCAGAGTACTGGATATGTGATGTTGTAGGCACTTACAGTGATTATTGGAAAATCTGCAATAGAAATGATATATGTGGAGCAGGGAGCAGGAATAGTGAGAAAACCCTTACAGCTTCTTCTCCCAGCTGTTAAATCTCTGTAGCTATTGGATGCCTTTTTCCTGTTTCTCTCTTGAATAAGGAAACAAATTTCAGCTCTTTCATAAATACTGGGTCAGATGCGGTGCTGCTATTGCAGCTGCAACGTTATGCTGTTTCCTTTGAGTTGCAGACGGAGACTTCTGGCCTAAGGATTTGTAAGTGAAAATAGAAGGACTGTGCATCCATGTATAATTACTTCTGTTGTTAGACAACGTATGACATTTAAAACTTAAGTTTATGAAGCCACTTTGAGAACAAGCTTCCTGAGTTGTGAGAATAATTAACTCCTTCCCTTCTTGAGAGTTTTGATTCACACATGGCACTCCTCCCTCTAGTTTTCCTTTATGCTTTGAGTGCCTTTTGGACAAATTTAATTGAGAACCCTCTTGAACACGCAAATAAAGACAGTTACCAAGATACAAGAAAGATCTCCTTAAATATTACAGTTTAATGTCTAGCACTTTGAGACATTCCAGCAGCAGTACTACTTGTATTAGGCTTTCATTAAGTTTACTCATGGGGTTACAGACTTTCCGTGATGTGGAAATTTTACCACAGCTTCTTATAATTTTCTGTGTTTACTGTTACTTTTTGAGTAATGCCTTTCTCAGGAGGGACTAAGCAGCCTGTTGTTTTAGCACATTTGTATATTGACAAATTTAGTGGATCTGTGGTATGGCTGACATGACATTACTTCTGCAACTAAATATTTTACAATCATAAAACTTCTACTGACATCCAATGTCAATAATATGATACAACACAGACGAAAATATATGGTATCATGATGGGAGTAGAGGCAATATTATTGCTGGAAAAATATTCTCAGGGAAGATAAATCATTACTGTTGATTTTCCTTCAAAACTTAACAAACAAAGCATTATATTTACCGTATTGATGATATAGGCCACATCTTAGGCTTTAATAGCATCCTGTTGACTTCAGTCATATTAATTGAATGCCTCTGTATCATAAATGGCAAGATTAGAATCACAGCAACAGTTGAACATAGGGTCAATTCTGCTAGATCTAGGCTTCTCTTTTATGTACATATGGATTCTCATGTAGTGGGCCTCTGATTTGGAGGTTTATGCACTAAAAACAATAATACTAGTTTGACAGTGTTTGCTTGTGTGCCTAAAATATAAGTTTCTCTGGATTGGGATGGAGACTTTTGACATGATCAGTGTTCAGAGGTACAGATGTTTGATTTGCATGATTCTGCTAGGCTACTCTAAATGAGAGATAGGTTAAGCCAAACAGTGAGTATGAGGAATTTGCCCTGTTTCATTTCTGAATCCAAAGTTGTTACATTTCTGAATCTGGTATAGTAATTTTTTTCTCAGCTTTTCCTCTCCAGCTTCTGTTGTATTTTGAAGTGTCTGTGCCTGGTTTTATATCCAAGGCTTCCTAAGATTGGAGTTTGGGGATCCTGGGAGTGTGTTTCTGGTGAAGATTTTTTTCTTGAAGGAAATTTATCATGAATAGCTGGGGATTCTGGTGCAGCTGAAGTATCTGATACCAAGGCATTGCCTGAAAATGATGGCCCTGAAATGCAAGTACATTGCAAATCACTCAGCTGCAGAGTCTTGGAATAAGAGCACTGCAGAGCTGATGTATAGACTGATGTTGCCATTTAATGTGGTTTCCCGGCAAACCTTTCATAAAATTCATGACTGTAGCTGACCTCTGTTACTGTGTTCCTCTTGGGGGGGGGGGTGGAAAAAAAAGGCTATAACCCAGGTCTCTATAGCAGTGCACTGAAAAGTGATGTGTGATGTGAAGCAAGGTGAGGGGAATCATGTTCACTTCACCACAGACACTAGAGGTGAGCCTGTAGTCAAACAGTTGATTAAATGTCACAGCATATTCGACAGTCTTCCAGGCTGACAAGGTTCTATTCTGACCACCTTCAAACTAGGAGACTGATTCAAATCACATTTTCTCCCAGCTTTACTCCATTGCTAGTGTTGCTTTACACATACGAAAGTAAAAGCAGAATCAGCCATCAGCTGCCAGCAGTAAATATACAGCTTCTTTATGTTATTATTACCACAAAAGACACTGGTTTATAGTATTTTGATCTCATGTTAGATTCAGTTATTTGTCTTCTGGTTTAGGCGTGGCTGCAAGTGCTGATGTTTCCTGAAATCAACAACTCCGACTTCTACTAGAAAAGTCTTGGTTTCTTTATAAAAATTGGTGTACTGTTTTTCACTTCCTCTGTAGTTTACAGTCAAGGGACAGTTGCTGATGATGTATGTTAAGTTAATGAATGCCAGAGCAAGCTGAACCTGGGCCAAAAGGACTGTCTGACATGGCCATGTCTGAATCACCTCCAGAGAGAGCACAAAGCAGTGCAGAAAATTTAATAGCTACAGGTGCTCAGGTACCATGAAAATGTGAAAACAGGCAAAGAGTATCCAGTCAGACAGATGGTGTATTTAAAAGGGAGGGGAGACAGATGCTGAAGAAGCACTTATTTTCTTCCTTCCTCTGTGCAAAATGGTAAATCAAAATCCCCTTCATTCCTGGTTCCCTGTCTTTCAACTTCCCTTCTTCCTCAGAGTACCTCTAAATTGTGGGAGCTAAGAAGGCATAGTCTTTCATATGCAAGATGATTCCTATATTTTGGGAAATAGAAAATTAACAGCTACCAGTGCACACCTTTGTCACTGTCACCAACTAAAAATAATTTAGCCCTTCCGTTCCCTCAGATCAAATTAGTAAACAAATGTGTGCATAACACTTTTGTCCATGTGTGAATACACTCCATCTTTTCTCTTCCTGTCCATGTATGTGTATATAATGAGGGAGGTAAGGCAGGAAGAAGATGTAGAAAATTGTATGTTTCCTTAGAGGAGAGGAATATCTCTTGCTCTAGTTCAGTGATCATGAGTTAATGACGTAGGGTTTAGCTACTGAACAATGTGTCTGAAGTTCTTTTTCAGATTAGCTACCAAAACTGTTCTTTCCAGTACTGATTTGATAATATGCAGTGATTTGATAATATGCAGTGGTAGCTGCAAGTCAGAACTTCCACAGTTCTGTCCCATTTCTAGCCCAAACAAGCTGTATGTATAGTTATATGGTGCAAGAGTGTAAAAAAGTATACAATATAATTAATTTTTTTTATTCTAGTTCTCTCTGGGCTATATAGTCCCTGCCTGTTGTTTTATTTACTCCATAGCTATTCTTGTTTTGTAGCTATTTCCTTTAGCTTGTAGCTATAAGGTCAGTGTAAGGACAAGATGTTCCTTCCAGAGATGAGTTGTGAATGGTAGCAAGTAAGCTGTGTAAATGCTTCTTTGCTTCTGCATCATTCTGAAAACCTGGCTTGGGGAAAAAAAAAGGCTCCTTCAGCTCAGAATTTAGGTCCTAAGTTCAGCTTTGTGGTTGACATCATTCCTTTGATGCCTCTGAGTAAATTACAACAGAATAGTTGCAAGGTGATCCAAAGCCATGCCCATGTAAGTTGTAATTCTTCGGGTTGAGGCTGGTTTTTGTAGCCACTAAAATGTACAAGATAGAACTAATGTGTTGGGTTTTTTCCTATTTTACTAGATTTTCAATAATTTCATTTAATTGTTTCTATTTTTAAAATAATGTCTTGATTCATAAACAGTGTTTTGGCCCTTGCACCGTGCTGGAATCGTCTGTACTTTGCTAGGACATTAATGTAACTGTATTAGTTATGGCTACTGTTCTAAGCATTAGCTCTGTGAGGGCAGAGGATCTTAACATCCACCCAGAACAATCGATTAAAAGAAATGGAAAGGGTAGTAGTACCACACTCAACTCCTCTTTCTCTTTCTTCTCTGGACAATATAAATGTGCTAGTGGTGCTAAATGCCTTCATTCATAAGCGAGTACAATAAAGATTAGTCTTTAATTATTTCTGGCATATGTCCTTTAAATTCAAAGCCTGTAAATCGCAATGGGCAAAGGGTAATATGTCTTAACAGGTTACACCTCCCAAAGGATTTGTTGATTGACATTAAAATTGTTTCCCCTCCCTCTCTTCTGACTGACAGAATGGCAGGTGTGAAGTGATGGCAGTGTGCTGTAATAATGTGTCAAAAGACCTTAAATCAAGACTAATGTGCCTTCAATGATAAGCTCCCAAACGTTTGCATGGCAGAAAATGGAACTGTAGGGCAGATTCGTCTTGGGACTATTATATCTTTGCACTTTCTAAAAGCACTTTTTAGTTAGGGTCCTTGGATGATTATGGGGCAGAGGTTTTAGAAGTATTTCCTCTTACAAAGTCATTGTGAGGAGAAAAGCATTTCTGTGCTTACTACTGTGAAGAACTTACATTCGGTGGGTTTTTTTGCGGTGATCTTTTAATATAAATGTAATCCAGAACCTGAAACAGATAAAAATATACTTCTTTCATCAGCTACTGAGAGCCAGCCCTTTGAACAAAACTCAACATTCAATGCTTGAAAAAGCAGCAGAAAGGCAGTGAGCATAAATAAGGGTGAATACACAGAGAAACAGGTTCATGTAAGCCATCTCTGATATGTAGTTTGTACAGAATTTCTTGACCTACAGGGAAAGTAAACTCAAAGTCAAAAGGATAATGGGTTATTAAATCCCCATTTTATTCTACAAGAGTGGGTCTTTGGATGCATAAATATTTTTTTTTAAATGAACAAAATAGTACAGAACCTGCTAAAGTCCAGTCAAATGGTGATACAAAAAACACTAGAGAGTGCATGAGCAGTGTATCAATAGTCTGAATTCTGCCCTAAGAGGCATACAGATGTTCTATGACCTTCCAGATGTTTCAGATCAGAGCTTTATTCCTCAGTTTCTGTATTTGAGGATACATGGACAGAGTGCTTGAGAGTACCAAATGCAAATTTTTGAGTACAGAAGTCAAAATGCTTTTACATGTTGTTACATGGTCTCTCAAGACAAGAGATTTTGCATTTGTTACACAAGCTTAGCCAGAATGTTATTAATTTTAAAGAGGAAAAAAAATGGCAGTCCTGTTGATTCTTTGTCTTCTTTGCAAAGAAATTTTAGTGCTCTTAAACTGATAATAATAATTATCCCAATAAATTCATGCTGAAAAATTATAGAAAATCTGCAACTGGATTTTTTCATTGTCTATATAAGTAAAAGATTTTCTGTATTAAAAAATGCAAATATATATATATTACTTATCTAAATAAACAAAGAGGAAATCATTTTATGATAGGTACAAGGCACGGGTGTGGGAAGACAGTGATTTTTCTCATTAAGTTTACTACTCAGCATTTAAACAGATGCTAGCAATGGATGGAAAACCACTAATGTTTCGTAAGTGGTTTGAGAAGTCATATCAAAGTGTGCTGGCCAGGACAATCCAGTTGGAACTGAACAAATATTGTACTAATATAGTCAGTGTGGGGAGCACATCACAGTTATATTAGAAACTCCAAGCACAAACAGCAAACAGAAGAAATTTATTGCCTTGGCCTTAGACAACATTCACTTCTGAGCAAGAGATGAACCATGTTGACACAGCAGGTGGGAGAAACTTCTGCATGTGTCATTCCTCACCTGCGAGGAAACAGAGGTTTTAGGTTTTTAGGGATCTCTAGATAAACTAAACCCCAAACAAAGATCTTCCTGTGCAGCCTCTTGTTTCAGACTCGGTCTGCTTGGCAACAATGAGCTAGGACGAGAGGCACGGGAGGGCAGGTTTTCATGGAGAATTCTAAGGAATTTTGTACTTCCCTGGAGACAGGATGGTTCAGGGGTGTTTCCCAGCAGATCTGTATGGAAATCTTTTAATTCTCAGCAATATGATAACAGATATTGGAAAGAAAGAAGGACTTGCACGATAATACTGCAGTCTGGGTCAGGAAAAAAAACCACCTTACTACACTGTGGTTTCTGGAAATTTCCAGAAAAGACTGTAGTAACTCCAACTGCCTGCTTTGGTACTTATTCCTGATGAAACAGATATGAAATCTTAGGACAGATGACAAACAAGTGTAGGCAAAAAATTGAGTAAATAAAGCAACAAAACAGAAGGAGAGCCAAGGTAGTTTCTTTACATTATAATTGTAGGTCAGTTTAAGAAAAAAAAAAATTACACCCAAGAATTCTTACTGACTGACCGTAAAGAACTGGCCATGACAACTTAAGAGAAATTTACTCACTTTTCAGAGCACAATTGGGAACTACTTCTGACAGGTGGAGTCTAGGTATAGAAAAAGAGCTGATTCTGACTTTTATACAGTAACAAGAGTGAAATTGGACTTCTGGGTGAGGCATGATCTGTGGTCATGGATGTAGATTAACACAGAAGGTGTAAATTAAGCACAGGCAGAATGCAAAATTAAGTCTTCATGAAAATTATTGCATAAACAAGCTGGCTTGAAAGTAAGAGTATTGAACAACAAAAACAATATATCCTAGTGCTTCCTCAGTAGTACAGCTGACAACTGGTCTAGAAAGTGAAGAAAATGTTAACAAATAACTAAATTGTGTCCCTAGTGCTGAAGAAGATACATCCATTTATTTGAAGAAATAAATTTTTTACAAAGACTAAGAATGAAACAGGTCTTCACATAGCACAAAACTCTACCTGGCAAGACATAATATAATATGAATGACTACTGCTGGGCTGACTGCTCCATTTGCATCATTCACCCATAGTTTAATCTCCATTTTTCTCTTCATGCAGCTGCATTTTAAAGATGACTTCACCTTAAGTTCACAGTCACTATCTCCCCACCTTTCCAGCTACTGAGTCCACGTGTTTTTAATCCTTATTTCTTTAAAAGAAACATATATATATAAAAGGCATTTGAAATTTTTTCTTTTCTTCTCCTCTCCTCTCCTCTCCTCTCCTCTCCTCTCCTCTCCTCTCCTGTTAAAAATAATTGATCTTTTTTCTTCCTTAAAGAAGTCACAGGGTTTTTTGCCTTTTTTTTTTTTCTGAGGGGAGTGATGAGAGCTGCTAATTTTTTCTGTCTATTTTTTAGTAGAGAAAACATGCACAATGGTGAAGCCTCAATCCTCCACCCAAGCAGCCATTACAAGAAATGTTTCCATTGAAAAAGATGGTAAAATATGACAATATTCCTAAACCTCATTTTTTCCTTTGAAGCATTAGTTAACCTTCAGGCAATGAATTTAATCACTGAAGTGAGAAATGGACCCTTTTAATAAGGCTTTTAACTACACATCTTAATGAAACCTAAACAAATGTGGTCACTGCCACTGTGTTGGTTGCTTGCATGTTTATGTATACTGTGAAAGCAAATGAAATATTTTTCATACTTAGAGATTTATTGTTTTATGGTAATTTCCAAACTCTAATGGAATACAAACAGACAATTCTTTCTTTTAAAGAACTGCGGATTGCCCGTTTTCTTCCTTATGTGACTAATGACCACCAGGAGGGGCTTCACAGCAGCTTGATTTGCTACTGGATCCAGAAAATATGTGGTTTTGTCTACAAGGACAATGTGTGCATTTTAAAGGTACATTTATATTTATTTGACTCATTTATTTGTTTCTTTCTTTCTTTAAAGACAACTCACATCTCTGACCTCTGACTCTGGCTAACACATGCTGTAGGCTGTGCAAACAGAAATTTCCTACATCTAGGCATTCGCTTCGCATTAGTTAAATCCCTGCATGTTACTCTTGTCGCCCCTCATTTCTAATTCTAGTGAATTTTGTGCTTTATAGAATCAGGCTGTTTCAAATGTGAATAAATCTGTATGTCAAACCCACCCTCTTCCTCACAAATACAAATCTGAATACGAATGTCAGGACCCGTGCACATGCCTAGTTTTTGTATGAGAGCATTCTGCCTATCTGGAGAAGTGATTTGACTTCTCTATAATGCATTAGACCACTGTTATTAACGACAGAGGTGTCATTCTGATGTGATCTGTGAGGCAGTATAAGCTTTGAAGTTGAAAGATAGAACAGACATGGATAAATTGTGCTCTGAATATGCTGCTATTGCACCATTATTGCTGGCAATTATTTCACCAAGTGACACATCTGATAAAAAGTCATCTGCCTTGCTATGGAAAGAAACCACAGCTCACTGAAGCACATGGTAGATCTGTCGATTTGAGAGGCTGACAAAAAAGCTCATTAGTTTTGGCCTGATCATCCTGCACCAATCTTGAACTCTTTTGCATTGTCCCCTCCTCTTGTGCTTTCAGTTGATTTCCTTTTCTGAGATAACACTTTTCTGTTTTATTATTTGGCCATATGCTATCTCTTCTCCATACCACTTCTCCTAGCAGACCCCTTCCTAATGATGTTCTTCATAAGTCTCTCGTGTCTCTCATCCATTGCTTGAATGTCTTGGACAATGTTTATTTCTTATAAAATAGGGGTTTTACAACTTTTTTTTTTTAATCTGCAGAACATGTGAAATTTAACTTCTTCAAACAAACAGCAGCAGATTCCAGGTAAATAAATTTCAAGTTAGTTTTAAGTTAAATATGGAATGCAGATTTGTTCCTTCAGCTATGCCTCATGTGCTGAATTCTTAAGAGATTCATATTGTGGGGCTCCACCTTAGTTAAGACTTCGAATAAGGGGAAGCATGTAGAGCTACTGTCAGAATTCCCGTAGGAATTTATTTATATTGATTATTTGGATGATGATTGTCTGTGATGCTGAAAAGGGAACAGGAGTATGTAAACAGAAATCATGTAAATAAACCATGTGATCAAGAAAAAGGTGACTAAAACTACATTTTAAAGCCTGTAGGGTAACAGAGCGAGAAAAAAAGACCGTAATTTCTCATCAAATGTTTTTATCTGACTAGCAAATGTAATGCTAGTAAATGTATAGTAAAAAAACAACTACTTTATATTAGAGAGTCAGCCGTGTGTACCTTAGCCGTGTGTACATTCTAGGCTAATTGCTCAAATTTTGAAGAGCAGAGGCATGGAAAGTATAGAGGTATCAGGTTTTAGAGGGTCTTCCTACTTCCAAGCTGAAGAAAAACTTTGTTATAACACAAGCTCATGTTCTGTGCTTCAATTACTGTATTTTCCTGAATAGGTGAGCTGTAAAAGGACATGGCCTCAAGCAATCCACCTTACAGAAAGGTCTTTCATCACAGTGCATCAAAACTGGTCTTCCATAAAGGGGTCACAGAGTATATGATGTACATTCCTTCAACCTAAACTCAAGTGTCTCAGATATCCAGTTATATTAGGCTCCCATCATAGATAATCAAAACTGATAATGTTAAATAACTGCTGCTGTTTACTGGGATGAGCATGGTTAACATGCTTACTAAGCACACTAAGGGTATTATGAAATGAGACAAAGGTAGAGTCCATGTAAAGCAAACACAGCTTTGAAGCGTGGTCTGTGAGACTGGGACATAACAATAGGTCACTGTCCAACAACATGAGCTTCACTAGGATTGTGCTACTCAGTCTGGAGGATTTAAATCTTCAAAGTCTTATAGAGAGTATTATTTTTGCTCTAAATTAATGATCTCAGTCTAATCCTTATAATTATGTCTTCACAGCATTTATAGCCAAGGGACAGATGATTTAACCAGCTGGAGAGTCTCAGTCCTACTAGGAATAGGCCTCTAGGTCAGGGGTATATTAATGACAGAACTGATGGAGGGTGATGAGCGGATCCTGCAGCCTCCAACACCACTGAATTGATTTCAATGAAATCTATAGGAAAAAAAAAAAACAACTTCCAGCTAATAACTATGCAAATCATACTGCAATACAGCTATTCTCATGACTGGAAGCACTTCTGTTGTTTGTTTTGGAGTGGGCTGGGGCAGATGTATCAAAGCCCAGACCATATATAAACTCTCCAGCAGTTCCCATATAGCATGCCACAGTGTTTGAAAGGAGCAATAGGAATGAAGTTTATATCCATTTCTCCAGTACTCTTATTCTGTGACAGCTGAGATGGAAAAGATCCTGTTTTGTAGATCATTCCTCAGGAGTATGATAGTGGTAGGAGTAGTAGTAGAGTATTAAACAAATATTAAAACTACCACATACAGCTATGCTACATTTGATAGGGCATAAGACTAAGCATGTTGGAATGCTAATACTTGCTGCTATTTATGTTAGAAAAGTATGTTTTATTTAGTCATGCCATACCCTGACTCTTTTCATTCTGAAAGGGATCTCCAGTATCTTTGATATTTCTAGCAAAGGTGAATGAAAAGCTTAGTTTATAACACGTGTAGATTTTCACATTGTTTATAGAGACAGTTGTGACGTGTTAGTTGCAAACAAAGGGTGTAAGGCTGATAATTGACTTGAACTAAGAATGCAAACTAGAAAGGACAACAATCCTTTACTTAGACCTTCTCCCTCACCCAGCAAGCAGTTGGTTTCCTGCTGGGCAGAGCAGTGTTTTTCAGTGAGATTCGGGAGGTCAAAGAAGCATTACACAGCCCAGCCTGCTGATTTCTCTACAAAACACCCTGCGGGCATTCAAGCATACGTTAACAGAACCATTTCTTGAAAGTCCAGCTACCACAGATGGAACAAATGGCTGTAAGGAGTTTCGTCTCTTGGTGCTATGATCTTCCCTGCAAATTCTTTGGACAGAGTCCAAGTACAAGAAAGCATCTGCAGAACCTGAAGTGATGAAGTACTGTATCCTTGCAGAAACTGATCCAACACTGCAGGGAAAGATGACTGCTGAAGCAATCAGTGAATTTAAAAGGATTTCTTTGTCACACTTGCATCCATGCAAATGACTGAGTTACCCAGCTCCCCAGACCTCTACCCAGCTCCAAATCCCTTCCTGTCAAACCTCTGCAGCTCCACTGTCAGGTGTAATAGTCTACACACCTAAGAATCTCTTTGCCTTCCAGGCTTCCCAGGCAGGCCAGAAGTTTTTAAACGATTTGATAATTTTATTAATCTGCTTGGATTTGGTTCTGTAAAATGCTGTTTCTCAAGAAGTAATTCACCAGTATGGGAGACTATGTGATAGCCTAACGTGATGGCTTTCTGGGTTTCCCTAAATTCCACTGTCTTACACATATTTATTATTTCTCCATTGCAGCTATGTCCATATAAAGGACGATGAAAGGATGGGAGTTTGCATTATCTGGCTAGAATTTTGCAGAAGCAGCAATGAAGTTTTCACATTATGAGAAGACAGAACAGAGATGGCTGATCATATGAAGTGAGGGCATAGGAAATGAATTTTACAGCACACTTCAGAAAGTCCATCAAAAAAAAGTTATCTTTGAAACAATCTCTTCCTCAGTGGGAAAATATATATGTGCAAATCATGACCTTTCTTGGTTTTAACTGGTATCACCAAAGTTATCTCTGAAGTGTAGGAACCAGCTTTGTTTTCATCAATTCCAAATATTAGACCACTATGATACTGGCTTTTAAAAAAGCTTTGCATTCAAGCTATAAGCCTAGGGTGGAGGGCTACCTAATTCAACCTGCATGGATTGTACACCCTACAGATAAATTCTTTGATCCTTGTTAAAACCAACATTTACTGATTTGTTTTGCACTCTACCTTGAGATAAATGCATTTCAGAATATATATGTTGTAATGTTTCTGTCTTTTCAGAAGAGTTTGCTGGATAACACTTGAATGAGTGCACTGAGATATGTTTACAGTTTCTCAACAATTAGAAGTTTCAAATACAATATATTATTTTACAAGTCTTTAGTGTAGTTTGATTTGCAAACCTCTATGGAGAGTCTAAGGCAATGATGTCGGAAATAAGAGTTTCTTCTTCTAAGCAGGAAAATAAAGTGGAAACTGAATAAAGTAGCAAAAACCTGTAGTGCTCTGGTATGTTGATCTCTCTCCAACACATCGACGGGGATGCTTTGAACTCCCTCTCCCACTGACTGTAAGATCTTTTTGACAGAGACTGAAAGTGTCTGCTACTGGACACTAGTGTCTAGTTGCTGGAAATAAGTGAGAAAGTAAGAACAGGCAGACTGCATCCAGACATAGATGAAAATTTTTGTGTAGTGGATGTTCTGAAAATAAGTTACAGTAATACACATGTTATTTCAGGCCTGAGCATGGGTCAGAAAAGTACATACACCCAGAAACCATGCTTAGGACCTAGCTTTGCTGCAGAAACTCTACATACTTCAAATCCTCTTGGATAGATAATTAAAGTTTTTTCTGACTTAACCAAGTCTGCAGGAAATCTTTGCCAAAGAAATCTGCCTATATTGTTTCTCATTTTGTTATGTTTGGGTATTGTGTAATGTCCTGGTTTGAGAGCTCCAGGATGAAAGTTCTGTAAGGCTGCCTGGCCCTGGTGGCAACCACAGTGGGGGAGGGAGGCAGCTGTGCCTATGGGAAGGAGAGGCTGGGTCAGGTGACCCAAATGGACCAATCACAGTGTTCCTTCCCATGGTGCTCAGTATAAAAGGGCCCCTAAGAGGAGCCCTGGGGCCATTATTGCTGCTGTGCTGGGAGGATTGCCTCCAGCTGTTCATCATCTATCCCTGTGCTGCTGGTGCTCCCATCTCCTGTTTTCACTCTGCAGAGGAGCACCATTCATCAGGACAGGTGCTTCCAGTCTTAGTTATTTGCTCCTGTTCATTTTTCCCCATTTTCTTTCACAGCTAGAGTTTATCAGATGTATAATGCCAAGCTGTGAGGCGTTGGTCCTTGGGCTAGCGTATGAAACACAGTGAAGTTGCTGTATAAGAGAGTAAAGATCACATATAATTATTACAGAAAACAAAGAAAGTCTGAATATTAATTCAGAGCTGTTCACTTAACAAAGGCCAGCCTATGGCAGTGCAGTTGTGTTTAAACATAAGCGCTGGCTTCAGAAACGGTGTTCTTCCTTAGAAGGAACCTGTGAGACAGACAAGCAACAGAGGATACACACTCTATATTTTCTCCTTTCGGTCCCTTAATGGGGATAGTAATAAGTTTCAGTAACCTGTCAGTCACCATTCTTAAAGAGGATGAAGTGGGAAGGAAGAGCCAGGATCAAAACCTGCATAGTTTTATCAAACACTCACCATGAATGCACAATTCCTTTTCTTCTGATACTCTGTGAAGATTTTCTCACTTGATTTCACTCACTCACATTTGTAGTTTATCTTTAGCGTGCAACTACATGACAAATGCTCTCTAGTAGCAAATCCAGGCTAAGAAGATGTGGGTCCCAGCCATGCAGCCTTTCCCTGATCTCCAGGTTTTACACGGGACAGAGCCAGCAAACAGCAAGCCAGGGAGAAAACAATCTCAAGAAAGGGCTCTAGAGGAGAAAACACGCTGCTGATTTGGAATCTAAGCCTCATTCCTTCCTTCCACCCTATTTCCTGAACAAGATGCGTATGGGGAGGTGTCTCACATCCCAGCTTGCTTAGGACAGCGTGGGTTTTGCCCTCTGTCCAGGAGTAACTTACCTCTTGCACTGTAGGACAACCGAAGTCCCATTGAATATGAGTAGCAGGATTCACTCTTGTTCTTTGTCTGCTGGGCATGCAGCTTTTCAGACAATAACACGTGAAGTTTTCTGAGGCTATTCAAGAACTTTATTACGTATTATATCAATCACATCTCTTCTATACATCTACAAAAGAATAAGGTAGCAGGAGCTGCTGAAACATTTTCCATTTCAATAGCAAGTTATTTTTCCCATTTTTTTTTCATCTTTCTTTTAACCGCTTAGGGTCACAGAGTGGCTTCCTATTCCTGTATGGAATAGGCTCTCCTTGCAGCCAAATACTGTGGCACTGGCAGTCAGTCTAGTCCCAAAATATTTGAGTCTTCTCTTCTGCTACAAGCTGAGGTCTCGCTGGCCCAGCTCAGCATTATAGGAAAACTCCACTCAAAAGCGTAAGTCTCCACTGATGTCCCTGCAGTTACTAGAACTTTTTGGGACACCGAGCTCAGTGCTGTGAGCCCTATAATGTAATACAGGGGAAGAGTAGTTAGAAGTGTCCTCATGACAAGGCTTATCTTCATGAGTAAGGGACGGTGTTAGCTTTAGATGACTCTGGGAGGTAGTCTGCAGCCTACAGGGCAAATGGTAAGTTGTCTGTCACCTACTATACTGCCCAATGATATTTTTTATATTGTTATTATTATATTCCATTGAGATTTTTTTTTTAGTGATGTTCTCTATACTTAAGAGCTCAAGGCTGTGGGATTAAATTGATTTATGATTTTTTTTCAAAGACATTACGAACCACATAGCTGTAGGCCATGCAAGTCAATATTGGTTAGAAGCAAAGAGTTTACATCTGTCTTAGCAAAACATCTGACACATACCTGCTCCTCTAACAGTGCTGCATATATCAATGATCCAGCCCACTACTGCCTTTTGCTGCTCAGCAACAATCCCACCACCAACCCAAAGGAATCCACAGCCCTACAAAATGCTCAGAAAGCTGTCTTTCGGCTACTATACATTTCTCATCTCACCTCACGATGCCTTTTTGTTCTTTCTTAGAATACTATGTGTCAGTCAATCCTGCTTACATTCAGAAAAAGTGGGAAAAATGAACTGGTTCTATATAAATCTGGCTTTCCAATTTATGCATTTCCCTTAATGTGTAATATATAGGCCACCTGGTGTAACCACAAAGTGACAGGCTCTGGTTTACGGCTGTTTAGCAAACAAAACTGTAGTGGCATGAGTGCTATCAACTAATCCCTGCAGCTGCACGGCCATGCGGGGCTAAAGTGGAGGTTAGAGGCCATAAACTCAGCATACACACACTGCCCACACCTGTTCAAGCATCATTTAGCAGATATGTTGTAAAACAACTACAGCCTTGTAACAAGATTCATATTTTCCTTTTTTTTAAGATGTTAGCCATTTCTAAAGATAGTTAAGGTTCAGGGAGAGAGAGGTAATCCAATGTTAGCCTCATCATTTTGCCTTTAAATTGTAAGATCTGGGAAGGAAGCTGGGTTCTTCCATGGTATGCGGGGGGAAAAAAAAAAAAGTCGTTGGTGACTTTTTGAAAGCAATGCGTCATGTCACCAAATTTTCATCCTCTGTCATTAACTATTATTTCACTGTTGCTGGCAAAATTTGTGAGCTTGCAAAGATGAAAGTTTGGATGTCTGTCACACATGGTAATTGTTAATTGGTTAAGGCCTCACTTAATATCTTTGCCTTTCCCTTAATACTTAGAAATAGGCCTGAACATCCCTACTTCTGAAGTGAGAGAAGATTTACAGTCTGTCTTAAAAAACAAAACAAAACAAAACCAAACCACACTTTTTTCTCTGGGAGCTGCAGGTGGCTTTGTGGTAAGTAAGGGAGGACTGGAAGGAGATGCATTTTTTGTCTTTGTGGTGTGTGGGTGGCGTTTGTTTGTTTGAGTTTTTTTTTGTATTGCTATGAAAGATTATGTCAAACGTTTGACCTTTCCTTTGGGCTGTGTAGCAGAGGTTTGTGTCACAGTTTCCCTGTCCCTTAAAGGCATTGTTTCAATACACAAAGCTATTCTTATGAAATCACCTCCTTAGCTTGAGGTGAGCATGTCCCAAATCATGTGTTTGCAATTAAAACAAATAACAAAAAATTATATTTATTATGATATGAAGAAAAGCCAATAATCCTAATTAAAGGATTGTAAGAGAGTATCAGGACTGCCTCGTAATCCAGAAAAGGTGAGAGCATTCACTGCAACCACTTTCTGGCCAGGACTACCGTGTCGTTCCAGGGGAACTGCGTAGGGTGCTGCTCAGTCCAACCTTCGTACTGATGAGTAACAACAGGGCTGTAGTTACTCAAGAAAACAGCTTCTTACCTTAGCTATTCTATGGTTGGGTTTGATTTAAGTGTATATAGCAAGCTGTGCTATATAGGCATTAAGACCCTAAAAAAATTAGTAGCTAGCAACATATATGAGTAGATATAAATATACATGGCCAAAGGCACACACATATATTCATGGACGACTCTGCCAGACACCTGATTAAACCTGTGATGAAGAATTAGCTTCCCATCTTAAAACGGGTACCTGCTTATGGTGACTTATATGGCTATCCCTTACTTCCTTGTTGTTACGCTTCTTCAGTAATTAGAAGTGAAGCTTACTCATTAGTGCTTGACATCACGAAGGGATGAGGTCAAGGAGTAACATCTGAAGCAGACCTGGTATACGTCTCTGTGTAGATTTACTAAAATGGAGTAATCCTTTCATTGAACTGTTCTGGACAGAAATCACGTTTTACCGTACTTAAACTCCCTTTTCCAGTGAGAGTGTCTAAGGATGGTTTTTGACAGATGTATTCAATGAGAGCTAGATCATTTTATTACACAGTTCTCCACAGTCCTGCACAAATACTGTTGTGCATTGATTGCCCACATCCCAAACATGCTAATTCCTTAAGAAACCACCAGTGCAGCCATTTTATACCAAGTTCTTTAAGTCTTTTACATACAAGTTAGGAATAATTAATTATTTGTAGGGGTTTTAGATGCTTAACTGAGTCTTCTGCAGTGCTCTGCTCATCTTCTTGCCTCTCCATGATTCAGAATCAAACAAGGTTTAATCATGTTGTGGTGGATAATAAATGACTGTGGTGATGCTACAGCACAGAAGATTAATTTTGTCAGCTTTAATAACAAGGCTATTTAAATAGTGGAATGCCAGCCACATGCATGTAATCTTAAAGACTCCATAAGGAGTTTTTATCAAACTTAAAAATATATAGTTGTGTGTAGGACTATGTCTAATTCCTGCACTGCAATAGAAGAAGCACAGTCTAAATCTTACCAAAAACTTTTAAATGCACTTGTCATGAGAGATTACAAAATCTTTGGACTGCTTAGCAAAATTATCGGTCCATCATAATCTGATCTGTAAGAGCTAAAGGTGCCATGAGATGCACTGTTCAACCATATAAAGTGGCTAAATTATGCCAGGTTATAATTGTACTTGACCACATAAAAGTGGTGATAGGGTGACATGTGTTGTTACTGCAGAATTATTCCTTTACAGCCCTCACTGCATCCTCCAGGGCAGCTGATATTAATTATTA
The DNA here is from genome assembly GCF_000703405.1 of Apaloderma vittatum. Classification (NCBI taxonomy): domain Eukaryota; kingdom Metazoa; phylum Chordata; class Aves; order Trogoniformes; family Trogonidae; genus Apaloderma; species Apaloderma vittatum. Next base: position 111,078 of record NW_009735706.1, on the reverse strand, counting down.
TTAGAAAGGAGCTAATTCCGAAGCATGAGCAAAAGAGAAAGGCAGCTGGGTTAGTCTTTGCACAATGTATTAATAGCATTGGTTTCAGGACTAAAGTATTATTCATAACTTGGTGATATATGTTGCTTAACTTAATGGGCCACAGCCTGTCTCAAAGAGAAAAAAGAAACCACAGCAATCTCTCCTTCTTTTAGAACACAAATACATAAATTTTAATCTGAGAAAAATACAAAATGAAACCATGTACAAGTTATGTACAAACCCTTTTTACAGGACAATATATTTATCACTGGATATTACATATGACAAAGTCAGGTAGATCATTTCTGAGCACCAGCATTTGTTCTCTCTCACCAACCCATAATGGTAAAAAATAAATTAATGAAGTCATACTCCTTTTTCTTGATGAACTTTTAAGTTATGATAGCTGGTTCCACTCCAGAATTATATCTAGACATGTGTAGCCATCAAAATACACTCTGTGTGTATATGTATATATACACACACATATATATATGTTTGCATGTGTGTTTTTTCTGAAGGAAGAAAAAAAAAAATCAGCTTTGACCTCTACAGAAATGCAAAAATTAAATTATTTCAACTTTTTTTTTTTTTTTTTGGACAGAGGTTAGTTTATTTGCATTGACTAAGTATGTGTGTCCCAAGCTATAACATGGCAGAAGCGGCATTTTTAATTGCTACTTAAGGACAACTTGAGATGATAACTTCTGTTGACCTTTTCATGTAATTCCTCTTAGCTATTATCCAGCCAACAAAGTACTCATATGCCAAAGTTTTGGTTTCTGAAATATCTATTTCTATTACATGTGTTCAACTGCCTAATATGTTGTGTTGTGTTTTGGTTTTTTAAGTTACAAAGAACTCCTCTAAAGTGCATAGACTGAAGCAGTAGGAAGCTCTCTCTCAACCTCACAAAGGTTCTAATTAGTTGCAGCATTACTGTGTTTAGCTTAAGTTAGCTATTGTTCTAAATTAGACCCAAAGTGAAAAAATGTATTTTATATTTTCTTCCTTACTCCTATCCCTTCTCACTTTGTTAACAGTATTAGTTAACAGTTAACATTAATACACCGTTATACAAAACATACATTAGACCAGCAGTTCTATCTATTAACTTCAGTGGAATTTACTTGGTTACATAGACTACTGCACTTTATAGACTATACAGTTTTTGTGTGGCTGCATGATCTATAGCAGAGAGAATCTTTGCAGAATAGATAGAGTACGTATATGAATATAGCTTGGATAAATGCCAGGGCAAAATTGCCAATACTATAGGCCCACGCACCATCCTAGCCAGTGGCCACAGCTGAGCAGCGACTCCAGTCCTTTCCTTATTTCGGATGGGGGCTGTACCCACATCTACTAGTATTGCTCAGTACAAAAGGACTACAAATACTATGCCTGCTAACTGAATATGAGGAGGCCTGGTGTGCATAAGTAATGTATGAAACACCATACCCCCTAAGCCTGTGATTTTTCACTCTTAGAATTAAAAAAATAAAAATAAAATTAAAAATTAAAAAAGAGCTTGTTCATATATTGAGGATATTAGTAGTTCACATGTCAGGGAGAGGAAAATAAAAGAAGGAATATAAAGACCTCTTCTTTCCCCTAAATTTTTCTATCCATATGCCATTGACTTTGACAGCTATTCCCAGGCCAATCCACTGCAACACAGGGAAAGATTTTTTATTTTCACTTTGTCCTGTTCATCGCCTTTCACACATTTAGTTATTTTGTTTAAGCACATTTAAAATGGGAAATGAAAGGTGAGACACACACTCCTTCTGGTGCTAAAGAAAATCACAATGATAACAACAGTGTTAAGAATAACACACCACACACACGCGCACACATACTGATCTCAATATGTATTCATTTCAAATACAGAGCAATCCAGATGCCCTTAAGAACCTGCTTCTTGATAACATAATTTAAATACCTGCTCTCTGTTTAACTGATGTGAGTCAGCTAAGGCAGGGTGTTTGCTAATACATTGATGGAGTCACTGGTGAGTGCTCAAGCAGTGGAAATATGCATAATTACCCATTTGTAAATTATTGCTTTTTTTAATGCATTAGTTTATGCATCCAATTATTGCAGTAGTTGTTAGATGTAGTTCATGTATACAAAAGCTTTTCGCTGTGAATAAGAACACACTATGCTTTCCCCTCCTTCTATGATGTTATGAAGAGTTCAAGAAATGCAAATCTTCCTTATACTGGCTCCAAACCTCCACAACCACCTTCCAACAACCTATAATGAGAGGCTATAGGCAATACTTGTGTACTGTCTCTTCTATATTATTTGCAAACTACTTTTCCCCTTTTCAAAACTGGGCTGAGGTAAATTAAGTCTTTTCACCTCCATGCTGCCGGAATTATTGGGTCTAAACCTTGTTTCATGTACTGGCTCAGCTGCTACAACAGCCTGTAAGCTGCTGAAGACATCAACTCTGTCAAGATATCTGTGTGGCTTTAATAAGGTTACATGGGATCCTCATCACCCGGAATCTCATAGCCTTCACCTTGTATAATAAATACAGGCTCTCCTATCTGTGATAAACTGCAAAGAGCTACGTGCTTACAAGTTTGAGGACTTGGCTGTGTCCTCTCACCCCCTGCTTTCGGTGGCCCTACATACCCAGCTTTTGGGCTTCATAGGGCTTGCAGTGTCCCCTTTGTGTTACACGTTGCCCATGAACCTGTAGCCATGTTACTGGTCATGCCCCAAGTCAAGGGGTTTGTACTGTCTGCCACATGTGCCTTCTACTGTTTGGCCATCATTGCTGATGATTTGAAAGAAAAAAAAAAAAGCTGTTAAAACAGATGTGACAGTTTTAGAAAGTTTTTGACAACTACAAAGAAATGTTTGCACCTTTTTTTTTTCTTAGTAATAAATATGTTGCATACTTAGGCTCTTACAAGCAACATCAAGACCTTAAAAGTGTATTTAGACTCTTCTTTATACCTTAACTTTTGCTGCGCTTGGCACTTGCCACCAAAAGAGCAACCTGTTCGCAGACAGCTTTTAACCCTTTTATTTTAGTGCTCAGGGGTTTCAGGGGACAAATTAAAATAGCCACAAGACAGAGGGACAGCAGGCTTTCTTGCAACATGGGAGCAGGCATGGGCCTGGGTGTGGGGAGGGGCAGGAGCACGCGCCCTTGTCAGCAGTGCAAGAGGGCTCTGCACTTACTGTCTGTGCACTGAGCTCACAGACCTAACAGAAGAGCTGTTCTTGGGCCAAAGCAGGAGGAAACTGTGGGTGTAATTCCTCCCTGTGCTAGCCTGTATGTCACATATTTTTTTCTTAGTGGTGTCTCTTTACCCTTCCAGGAAAAACTCCAAAATGGCCATCCTCTTGTGATGACTTTGTATGACATATATACATCCCCATATGTACATGTGTGTATACAGACACACACACACACACACGCACGCACAGACACACGCACGCACAGACACACACAGACACACAGACACACAGACACACAGACGCACCCTGCCACACACAGATACACACACAGAGACACACACACACACACACATACAGAGATCTGTTTATGTGTGGACATGCATCTATGCAGACACACACACACACCCCCCCCTTCTTGCCCCAGTACATGATTTACCAAAAAAAAAAAAACCCACCAAAAAAAAAAAACTTGTTTAGCCTATATTAATTGTACATGCAATTAATGAAAAAGTTGACATTCCTTTCCTCTTGGTTTATTGTCTTTTGAGAAAGAAGGAAAACTTCTTGATAAAGATCAAAACCTTATTTCTACATCAATCATCATGATCTGTCAGCTGTCATTCAGGCCACTTTCCCAGCCACTTGCCTTGATATAACTGCACGTAGCCAACTACTTGGGCTTGGCCTTATTGTCTTTAATGGCTGAATATCAAACAGGTTTTCTACATGTTCCCCCATTTAACTCGCAGAAGACATATGATCATCAGAAAAGGAGTAAGAAGATTATTGATTGCTCTTAGCCTTTCTGTTATTGGGAAATGCAAAACAATAACTATAGTTTTTTGGCTCTATCTTGCTCTCTAGAGTGTTGGTCTGTCTATCTGTCATTACACATGGAACTATTTGTGCTGGGAGAGAGCTTGAGTGTATCAGGTCATCTTCTTGATTTATGTACAGCTTGGTTTCTTTGGGTGTGACAGTTGAACTAGACAAAGACACACACAAACCTTGGGAGTGCATTTGATTCATTAGTAATTGTTATCCGGTGAATGCTCACTTCTGAAGGAAGAAAACTCAGAAATGGCACTGTGCATGATAAAGTGTAAGATATGATGTTTTATGCTCCTACAGTAAACACTCGTCTTCTAAGAAAAAAAAAAAAATTTTACAAGTACTTGGTGAAGTTGAACACAAATTTCCAAAACTGTCCTGTATTCAGGACCAGCTTTTTTTTCTTCACTCTGTGTATAATTCAAATGCAGTTCATAAATGAAAAAGGAGCACTGACTTCAAAGAAAAGGCTTAACATGACCCAACGCAGAAACTAGATGTCGATTATAATGTGCCACTAGCTGAAGCAGCATAGATTGGAAGATCTCACCAGAATCATCTTATGTTTTGGGGACTGTGAAATGGGTTAAACGTGGTCTAAATAATAATAAAAACTGCTTGAATAATTTTGTTACTTTATAGGAGAGTGAAATATTTTAAACAATCCAATTTTACAGATACCATATTAACAATTCTTGCCATTGTCTTTAAATAGCTATTCTACAAAATGTAACAACAAAGTAGTCACAGTCCAAGAAGTCACTCCAGAATAAAGCATATTAGGTGTTAGTATGATTATATTTGTACTGCAGCCAGTGGAGAAACATTAAAGCTGAGATAGATTAGCTTAAATGTTCGATTATACAGTGGACATCATTGTTTTCACAATAAATTCATCTGCTTTGTATTTGTTTCATTCACTGATAGTTCTCTAATGATAAAAGTACCACGGCATGTTTTATTGTGGTGTTTAACAGTTCTGCAAAATTACAAAGCCTAAAGTTAACTTGCATGATGAAAAATCTGCCTTTCCTGATGACTGGGTCCTATTTTTTTGTTTTATTCTGAATTAGCACAGCCTTTTCTTTTTCTTTTTTCTTTTTTTTTTTTTTGTTTTTACACAATTGTGTCAGATGTTGCTAATTTGAGATAGAGAGAGTTACTAAATCATTTAGAACATCAAATGCTTGGGTGGATAGATACTGCAGCACAGATATGAAACATCACATTTTTGTCTGATGGCTATATAGCTTGTTGGCAACTTTGTGAAACTGCTGACACAAAAGGCACCCTTCAAAGGCCTTTTGTAAGTTATCATAATAAATACATTCATTACTCTTTTTTTGATTTGGTTATTACTGTATTTTAACATGTGGTGTCCTAGCAAAGTGAAAAATAAAGAAAAAAAAAACCAAAACAACTGCTAAAATAAGATGTTGCGTGGTGCAGGAATTAACTGAGACGAGCATGTTGTGAGATTATAGAGCTGAGGCTAAACCAGTTTTTATCCTGATCTAAACTCACCAAAAGGAGATTCAATGTGTCATTTACCAAAGTATGGGCTATAAGCAAAGTGCAAAGATCTGGAGCTGAACCTCTATTCACCTCAGGAAGAAGTTGAACCAACTAAACAAGACCGATGCAAAGCCATCAGCACTTTTGTAGTAAGGAACCAAAGAAAACTATGGTAGATGAGGTTTGTAACTTATGATTTCATGCAGTATTTACGCACTCTGGATTAAAGCACTGTAATACATGGCAAAAGAAGAGGAACTGCCAACCTTGCCTTACTGAAATGGCTGATGGCTAATGGGAAGCGGAGTGCAATTGCCAGATTTGCCATTTATACAAGTGCTGCCTGTGAGCACATTATCTCCACCACCCGCAGTTTTGGGGGGGGGGCAACGTTCACTACATCAGTGTTGCAGAAGATTATCAAGGATGTTGGGCGTCTCCCGTTACTTGTGTGTGTGTGTGTGTGTGTATGTATATATGTGTGTGTGTGTGTGTGTGTGTGTGTGTGGGGAAAGGGTCACGGGGAGGGGGTGTGTGTGGTATTTGGACCTTAACATAACTGGCAAGATGATTTGTATATGGTAATAAAAAAAAAAAAAAATGCTTCAGAAGAATGTTACATGTACAAAAATATGACTTTCAACTTTGAAAATAAATAAATTCAGTTTATTAAGAGCTGGTGTCAATGCTGAACAAAATACACATCCTCCAGTAAAGAAACATTTTGGTGAACTGTTTTTTTTTTTCTTTTTTTTTTTTTTTTGATTTACTAAAATACAAGTTGGACCTTTTTTTTCTTTTTGTAAATATACCATTTGTCTCCCTTAATTACATGTCCTTATAGCTGTGACCATCATTCTCCTTTAAGCCAAAGACTGAGGTTTGGTGGTTTTTTTTTAATTCTTAGGAGTCTGGCCACGTATGCAGTTTTTTTAAGGGAAAATACTTGACAATGAAAAAAAAGAAAAATATATTTTTTTTCTAATAAATAAAAATAATTTAAAATGCTAGAGGCTATACATGACTAGTTTTGATTACGTTCATTTATAAATGAAATAGTTTCCAAAATATGTGGAAGCAATATTAAAGGCAGACAAACAAATATCTGTCTATTTTCCCATTAAGCTTGCCCTTCTTAACTTCTCCATCAGTGGTTCAGCATCTAAGAGGAATAAATGTCACATCACCATTCATGAAGTTTGTCAGGCTTTAAAAAAATAGTTCTGGCCTCGAAGGAGTCAACATTCATCTTCAACTTCTCTGATTGGTGGTATCAAGCTGCTTGTCGATTTATATTGATTGATCTGATTGGCCATATGAGTGCTCATAGGCTTGATTTGAATGTTTCTGGGATAGGCATTATCCGGCTCATCTGTAAACCATTTCTTTTCTGCTAAGGAGCAAAATGGGTAGAGACAGAATAAGGAGGGAAAATGAGAGTCTTAATTAGTGAAGCACATATACACATAAACACCAAAAAAAGAAAAAAAAAAAGACGGGGGAGTAGTCAGTAAAGTTCGTAGAGAAAAGGCAATCAATAGAAGGTGACTTTGACTAATTACTAGCAGTACAGTGCATTAGATTAATACCTCTGAAAATACTTTTCATGAAAAGACGATGACATGTTTGTAGATTTGATAGGAACAGCTAAAGAAAACTGTCAATATGCTAGTTTGCTTATTGAATGCAAGAGAGCTGGTTTGGTTTCTTTTCATGCTCATGTGAATACCCTCCGATTCGTTTGTTGAAAAAATGAAACAAGTAAAAGGCTAAACTGAGAATCACAGAATCACAGGATGTTAGGGGTTGGAAGGGACCTCTGAAGATCATCTAGTCCAACCCAGCATACCTAACCACTACACCATAGCCTCAAGTGCTAGATCTACTTTTTATTTTAAACACCTCCAGGGTTGGTGACTCCATCACCTCCCTGGGCAGCCTGTTCCAGTGCCTCACCACTCGTTCAGTAAAGAACTCCCTCCGAATATCCAATCTAAACTTACCCTGATGCAACTTGATGCCATTTCCCCTTGTCCTGTCATTAGTAATTAGAGAGAAGAGACCAGCACCAGTCTCACTACAGCCGCCTTTTAGGTAGTTGTAGAGGGCAATAAGGTCTCCTCTCAGCCTCCTCTTCTCCAGACTAAACAAACCCAGTTCCCTCAGCCGCTCTTCATAGGGCATGTTTTCCAGACCTCTCACAAGCCTTGTTGCCCTTCTCTGCACCCGCTCCAGCACCTTGGTGTCCTTCTTGTACTGTGGTGACCAAAACTGAGAAGCCAGGTAGAGCAGCTGGGATAAGGGCAATGCAGAGAAGGGCATGTGAGTCCATATACAGAGAAGCACCTGAAGAGTCAGAAGCTTCTCGAACCATTTCGACCTTGGGCTGGTCACAAACACTGCCTCTGGATTCATGCAAGAGAATGTAAAGAACTTTCTACAGTTGGTGATAGAATAAATAGGACTTGCATCCATGCTGCCAGGTGGCTGCGCTCCTGCACGGGATGACCATTATATTGCTACTTAGCAACCTGGCTGCCTGGGCACTGCCAGTTTGGGAAGGGGTGTGGAACAGGTCTGATGCCACAGATGGGGCTCAAATTAATCCTGAATGCCTTGGTAGAGAGAGGTGATCGGGAGACAAAGGGAGCAAGGACTTACGGGAATATTGGGAGGGGGAGCTGTTACGTTTATATTTTTTGGTGGTGTCTGTTTCCATGATCATAAGAAGAATATTATGCTACTGTTTTAGGGTGGGCTAATAATAATGTGGGAAGAGTAAGGATGCCGAGAGGCTGCAGCATTGGAGCTGTTCCCTAGCTGCTTGTGCGCGTAACCTCTGTATACTGTTGCTCATACACAGATGTGGATGAAAACTGCTTAAATTCACAAAAGAAAATAAAATTTCTTAAGCCCTTTAGAGAGCAATTACTGCTGTCTTTGCTGAATTATAGGTGTGCAACTTTACAAGATAGGTCTCTTGAAAGAAAGACTTAGAAACTCCTGGCCTCGAGAGGCTTATGGCCATTTGGTGCTTGTGCTTTGACAGGCACTTGTGAACAGGAGTCTCCATCCTCACTCTCCTTCCCCAAATTCCAGAGGTGGGTGTGCAGTGCAGTCAGCACAAATGGTGCAGGGGATGGGATTCTGCAAGGAGGGGCACACCAGAGCGGCCACTCTTACACGTATACACTACTCAGTTCCAATGGGGAACCCAAAATGCTTCAGAAGCTCGAATGTCTCAGTTGCATAATACAAATTGCCAATTTTGCTTACCACTGAAATGCTGCTGTATTAAGGCTGGAATCAGGGCAGGAGTGGAAGGAGTGCTCATTTAGAATAAATAATGAAAATAAGCAAAGCAACATGCCCCTTGAAAACCCAAGGATCGAGCACAAAAGCTCAGAAAGTGAAGTACAGAATAGAAACTGGAAGATTAGAAAGAATAAAGAACAAATATCTCTGCAAAAGTGTATAAAAATAAGGAACTAGCTTTGAATTTAGGGCCTCTAAAAACAGACTGATTTCCAGAATTACAAGACTTCTCAGTTGCTCTCATGAATATGAAATTTAAACCCCTATACTCGATGGAGATTTTAATCATTCACACGCAATGCCCCCACTTCCCAACAACAATCACAAACTCAGGAAGGTTTAATCTATTTTTCCAGATATATTTGTTATCTGTGCTTATGCTTTTTTAAAATTTTAATTTGAAAAAAAAGGAACTGCATTAAGCATTAGTGGCTTATTACTGAAAGTAAACGGAACTACTGCATGTTTTTCTTGACATTTTCTAAAATCTATTTTACTTCTGTTTAAAATGTCCTGGTCATTTGTGAGTAAGGTAAATAGCTCCCTGCCCCCATAAAGTTGCCTAAGTCTGAACAATGTTCAATCTCCCATCTCTCCCTCTCTCTCTTACCTATTATAATTAAGTTCCCTTTGATTTGAACAGATTGGACGATAGGAATTCATAATGTTACATCCTCCACACTGAAGCTAACTGATTAAGTGCTTTAAATTATTCTTCCTGACAGAATGATAAAGTTACAATCTGTTCAGAGATGATCTACAGCTTGCCAGACTCCTACCGCTTCTTTCTACATTCATTTATCTTTTTGTCAAGCAGTTTAGTGGGGGAAAAAAAAAAAAAAAAAAGAGCCTCAATTCCATAGATCTTTTAAAGTCATCAGAACATCTGAATTATTAATGAGACTTTAAGGGAATGGTTCCCTGATGGGGGCTGGTTTAGGAACGGTTGTAGGAAAAAAAATCTGGGAATGTGTACACATCAAAATAATTTCAGCTCCATTTAAAAAACCATTTAGTTCAAGTGTGACACATGAACCATTATGCATTTGTGGAAACCAATTTTATGTGATCTACGATTAAACTAACCTTTCAGAGAGGTGTAAAGTGTGATGGTTATCATGTTTTAAAAGCCTTGCAAGATCACATAAACAATTTCGAACTAACAGTTTTCTAATGGTTTGTGTTTAAAATGATTTTGAAGCAAGTTGAGCACTGTGAACTTTTATCTCTACCTTCTTTTTTAACATATGGTGCACAAACTTTCCTTACAAATTGAACTTGTTAACTCAAGCTCGTAGCAAGAAAGGGGAGAACTATGCAAGTGCTAAGGATCAGGCATGAAAACTGCACTGAGTTTCTCACTTCCATCTCCATTTCTTTCCCAGGAATTTTCAAAAGAAGACAAATATGTATTTTAATTGTTACAATAAAAATCATATCCAGGGATCTCATCTTTAAAAAGACACCATCAAGTCTCTTTCTGCTTTTCTGAAAATAAATAATAAACATAGACACCAATAGATTTTTTTTTTTGCTGTTTCTTTTTGGGGGTTTCTTTTTGCCAGTGCTGATACCTTGATCCAGGCATTATCATCTCCAGCATCAAATGCTTGGACCCAGCTTTATGCCTTTCCTGTTCCTCTTCTGTTTTTGAAATTGTGTTTGACCACATAATGATATATCTCCTGTGAAAGTCCATCGACCTCTACACTTACCTTTGAAATGTGAGCTTGACACTCCCCATCTTTACTCTTGGCCACTAAGATACTCTGCTTCCAGTTACTAAATGTCCTTCTTGGATCCCCTACACACTTTTCAATTTTATTTTATTTTTTTCTTATGGTCACGGTTTGACTTAAATAATGCTCACAGTCTTAGCACACACTTTTACGTATCTTAAACAAACTACTTTCTCTTTCGTTCAAATCAGTCCAGAAGACAGTTTTTTAAGTCTTTCTCTACTGTTATATTCATCAACTTTTTTTTTGCTTCTCTGTCATGTTCAGTCTGTTTCTCTTCCTTTTGGAATATGCATCCTGAGCCTTACCATATGTGTTTCTATGCTGTAGTGAGAACAGGCATAGTTTTCTATCTTATGTTTTCAAGAACTGTTCAAGAGAGTCCCTCATCTTCCTACGCTATTTGACGGGTTTGTTTTTGACAGAGTAACCAAAGAGATGTTGGAACTTGTATCAGAAAGCAGAAAACATTTAAATTCCTCTCAAACACTTGTGTTTGCAATGGGCTATCAGGACCCCAGTGTGTCCATGAAAGTGCTAAAGACTTCATGTTCTTATTACAAAAAAAAAATAATAAAAAATCTTGTGTAAGACTGTTCTCTGCAGCATGAAAAAGATACAAATAATCAAAGTAAAATGATCAAGACACAGATTTCTTCAACTTGTGTAATGCTCTAGCAATTCTCTCCAACAGATTTATTATTCTGATGCTTGAAAATTTCTGTCATTAATTTTGGACTAAGTAATTAAATTTGAATAAATATCACTGTGAAACACCCACGCTGAGAATGTGCCAATTTGCTAGATACGGTTTTGTGTCAACACTCAGATCAGAAAAGTTACTAAGACCCTAATTTCCATTGTTGAAACCATGCTGGGACTGATTGTAGGATGGTAGGATCTCCATTTAAAGCTTTTAAATGTCATCTCTTGACATTGGTGTTGCTTTTCCACTTTTCAAAGACTAATCAGGGTGCTTACTAAGAATGTTTGACCTGGGATAGCTTCCTGAACAAATGGGACATTTCCTGTTACTTTTCAATATAAAAAACTTCGGCAACATAATGTAGTTGATTTAAACAATCCTCTACTTGTAATGACCAGCCTCCCAATTTCATTGGTATATCAGTATCAAAAAATCTTCATCACTGTAATAAACTGTTTGATCAACTTGACTATACTTAGCAGTGAAAATTATACACTGCGTAACTAAAATTCAGAACTTTAAGACTTCTGCCCTTCGGACAGAAGATAGAGGAGAAATAGTCTTCGGTATGATTTGAATAATATAAATTTGGATCCATACTAAATATGCCTCTTCTGTTGCTCACAATGTAGACAAGATGTTTCTCTAATGCACATTTTATATTCTGTTTATATTTTTTTCTGTTTGAGCTGCACAGTTATACAAATACAATTTTTTTTTTTATAAAATCATTATGTAGTATGTGACAAGTGGCCTCCTATTAACACCCTTCCTTCCTGTGCTAAATGAAAAACAGATAAAACATTAATGGAAAAGCATTTTGGTGTCAAAGCCATTAACATTCTTCCAAAATGCATAACTGCTCTTGACTATCTTTAGTCAATATTTCCAACATAAAAAAAGGCTCATGAACATACACAGGGGACAAGGGAAGGGAAGAAAGGAATTGGAATGAGGAATGGGAAATTAAAGTAATGTCTGCACCAGGGTAGGCATCTTCACTGAGCAGGAACCTGGGTGTTTACAAAAGGAGACGTGCAATTAGAAAGGCAAGCAGATGAGAGGATAAAAAAATAAATCAGGGTTGAGCAACAGCAGCAGCAGCAGCAGCAGCAGCCAGTTTTACTTCTGGTTTGGAGTGAAAAGAAAGGCAAAAGTAAACCAACAAAACAACCAACCAACCAAACAAACCAATAACTGAATAAACTTTGTAGCTATTTTTTTTTTAATTTCACAAGTTTTCACAAGGACAAAGTTATAGAAGGAAACCCACAGCAGTTGCTAGGTCATGCAGAACCATTAATTGTCATACCTTGGCCCATTCTATTCATCCTTGTTGCACTTTAGAAAAAGAAGTAAGCTATGTAAGTTTTACAATGCTTTTAAAATGTCATATTTCCTGTTGAGCACTTTAACTGGCACATCCTTGTAGTAATAAATGTTCTTAGGGCAAAACATGATAACTTTCTTTGCAAAAAGAACCACATGAATTTGTCTTTATGACGAAGAGCAACTGTAATAGTCTCATTTGCAGGGCAGCATCCATAATTTGCAACATATTTCGTTGATAGGACTTACAGCTGCATTTGAATGCACACACACACACACACATATATATATATACTGTATTCCAATCATTATGCTTAACACTGCACAGTGGTACTCTCCACAGCCCACTTATACAGGTCCAGGTTTTGTCAGTAAAAGTGCTTGGCTTCATTGTCAATTCACACAGCAAGCAAATCTTCAAAATTATCATGCTTGGGGAAGGGAAAGGTAGAAAACAACACTAACCATAAAAGCACCTTGTCTGAATTGGCAGTTACAACACTAATCACCCTCACATCCAAGTATTTATTTTCTGTCTGCATGCTTTCTTGCTGAGTAGCCAGGGAAGGTGGTATGTGTTTCTGGCCCCCCTATCCCGGGAAACTCTTCATATGACCTAGAACTTGTTCAATATTTCAAAAGGTTGGCATTTGAAACAAAAAAAAAAAAATCCAAGCTTGAAGTATCTTTTCTACGGCTGTCTAGGATAGGTTCCTTTCCACTATTTCCTTTAGTTCCCTGTCACAATTTTTGTTTGGCTAGGTGTGTCACTGGTGAGAACCTGCAAGAAACCAAGCTCTGGCAAGTGCATAGAATGTGATGCCTCAGCACAGTGAATATTTCCACCCTGGCCCTCTCGTTCTGCTCATTAGCTGTCTAGGGCACAGCACCTTTTCTTCCCAATGGGAGAGACCATAAAGGCACTCAGTTGTTTTCCCCTGTATTGCTGCCAACTGGCATGGACCTATTGAAAAGGAACAGCTAGAAGATGGAGCAGGATTTCTGGAGGATCTTCACATATTAGGACGCTTGATGGAAGATTTATTCCACCACTCTAACATGGAAAAGTTAAACTGCTACCTGGGGAAAGGAACAAAGTCCCTTGAGATCTGATACTTAAGCATAGAAAAATGCTTGCTCTTTTCTGAACATTATTTATTCTGTACATAAGGTGACTAATTCACCTTTTAAAGACGTAAAAGTCCCAGGAAGGCAGTTTTTAATGACTTACATCCAATATTTATGATACATATGGCTTTTTATCCCAAATGTCAAAAGTGAGAGAAAATATAGCTATTCATGTGGCAGTATAAATAGACAGAATAATAATTTAATATGCAATTAGACTCTTTCTAAACTTAAATTAAACCATTGGAGTTTTACAATTCCTTGCTCAGACAGTTTCAGTGTTAAAGGGAAAAGACACTACCTCCAAAAGGCTAGTATTTTAGAGAAATTCCTTAAACAAGCAGAAAAGTCCCTGATGTTGCTTTGGTATAAAGCAGGTGCGTAGCAATAATCTATACAAATAGTGTAAGCCCTATATAATATAAGCTTTGAGAGTGAAAAATCAGCAGGGATGTTTTTGGTGCTTTTTTTTTATGGGTTAGTTTTATAAGCTTCAAATAAATGTAGCAATTCCTGTATATATGAGTATAAAAAAAACCTAGCGCAACATACATCAACACTTCTGCGCTAAATTACTTTCTTTGTGTAACTCTGACATCAAGAGCAAGTGTTCATGTTAAATATACTCTATTTTCTGATATGTAGAGTAACTGCAGTGAGTTATTTATGTTTTCAGTGTGCCTACGGGTTTAGAATTTTTCTTTCTCCCCTAGCATCATAAATAACTTTTGGTCCGTCTGCTTTGTTGCTGTTGTGCTTAAGGGTTTTATGGTGGTGAAATAAAAATGACAATCACATGCACACTGTCATACATATGCAAAATATGTGTACAAAAAGGGAGAACTCCATGGGAAAACAGGGAACACTACTGCTGGAAACATTAACTGGGGAGAATGGTTGGTGAATGCAAGTTTCACACACAGTGGGAGCAGGTACACATATCAAAGTCTATCTTCCTGCACATACTTCTGTTTTTCCCGGGAATCCCTGGTCTTAGTGCGGTTCGGTCGGTTTGCTGTTGATGGGATGGAGTGAACTGATGAGCTCTTCTTGCTGGAAGAATAGGAGGAATGGGAGGAGTGAGAAAGACTGGCCCGGGACTGGCCAGCGTTGTGGTCAAATTGCATCAGACAGAAAATCAAGTCTGTCGGCACAAGCTCAAATTCATACGGTGGGTTTGTGATGACATAACTAGAAAGAAAATAAGAAAGAAAGAAAGAGAAAGCAGGTTTAAATTTATACTAAAAAAACCCCAAACTTCTAGAGTTATCTCACAAACATCTACACAGGTTTTTGTATTTCTGTTTCCTTCAGCATGTACCTAATTTCAGCTCATGTTATGATTCAGGACCTTCTTATGTCAGATATAACTTTTTCTACGTTTTCTGTTGCACAGACATACTGTCTGTGTCAGATGTTCTTCAGGTGAATCACACCAAGACTTTTCAGAGAAGATACATACAAATCACCCTTCTTTCTCTAGCTGCATCGTAATGCAGTGACTCCAGAAAACAGAATTACACGTTGACATAAACCCAGTAAAATAGACAACAGCAACGGTATTTTAAAGAATGGTTGAAAAGCAAGGAGAAGAGGATTTTAGGTCCAGTTATATTTAAAGACATATTTGCTATGTATTTATTTAATATTTAAATACTGTTAATAGGGCAAGGGATATAGTTATTTGGCTTGTGACTGTACATGAAATAAGAAAAATACATCAGCATATCTGCAGAGAGGTTAATTTTCTTCATTCATTTCACAAATACGTGCATGGCCTTAAAGCATATCTATAAAGAGAAATCTTCACACCCAAGAATCCAGCATTGCTAAGTATACGCTCTAGGTCTGAAAGAAAAATTCTATCAATTACAAGAGTTCGCACCCTTTTCAGGGTAGGAAGGGCTTATAGACCCTGCTGCTAAATTTTTTCATGTATGTGAAAAACATATTTGAGCAAGGCAATAGGCATTTTCTGTCCAAGCAAGAAATTTATAAAAATTGACCACAAAGCTCACAACTTTTTAAATTAATTCAGTGCTCATAAGAAATCTAGCTTACCTGCCTCATGGACAGTAGTCACTTATTAATCCAACAAATAATCCCAAATATAGCAAGTATAGTGTAAATCTAAAATGAAATTTTTTTTTTCTACCCCGTTTGTCCAGACCCTTACAGGAGAAACCACTTCGGTGGGCTCTATGGTTGTTTATAGCCACATTCACCCAATAATGATGCTTTTTATGCAGAATGAAACAGTAACGGATGGTAGATTGGTGATAGTTCTGGTATGGGTCTGCGTGTGTATTTCTAGTAGGCACATAATTAAGATACATTTCAAGTAAGTTGCTAAATGGTGTTTGGTTTGCAAAGATGGAAACGTGTCTGCTCTATTTAAAGCATTGAGCTTAGCCTCGGTGCTACAGAAGTAAAAATGCAGCCTAAGCAAGACAAGGGTTTCTGCTTACTTGAAGAGATTATTATTAAATACGGATAGTACAAATAGGAAATCGAAAGGAGAAAATTTTTTAGCATTCAGGAAAGTCTAGCTTCTATAAGTTAGTATCCAGTAACTTACAGCTCATTGATATAAGCAAATGAAGTCCCTTCCTTGTGCGCAATCAGCGCATCATCATAAATTAAACAAGATAAAAATATCTTCTGAAAATTTACTTTTTTTTTTTAATTAAAACTAGATGAAAACGTATGCTATGATACCCAGTCTGTGATTTAAACTCACCTAAAGAGTCATCATGAAGTCCTTGAAGAGTTAGTTTGTGTGCCAAAGCTATGTAAATCTAAAAAAGAGCTTTCTCCATTTTTTATTAAAGGCACTGGGACATTCCTCACATAGAAGTCCAAAGGACAGTGAAGCAGAGATGTTTTAAAAGACCCAACCTACCGTTTAGTGCATTGGCTGGGAGTACTTAGATGTGCATCCCTTAATCGATAAATTCCAAAGCAAAGCATATTGTATGTTTTAAGTGCTTTACAAAATAGATCTCCGTAACAACCTCCATCCTAGAAGAAAGAAAGGAAAGGGAAAAAAAAAAGAGACAACAGCACATTTTTTTTTACTTTGTTTTCTCTGTTAACACATGTCAGGGAACAGATTTTCAGTATGAGCTTGTACAAAAAAGGACAATGTACAAATGGTCTGCTATTTGTCACATGAGAATCTTTTTACCCAAGGAAATGGACAATCTAAATGTTTTACTTCAAATCAGTAACCATGTAAAGTTATCGCTATGTTGGGGAGCCTTCGTCCATGATATGATAGTAAATTGGTAAGAGCCACTGATTTGCTTTAAGCTGGAAATATAAATTTTGACACCAAACAACGCATATTCTACAAATCACAGTAAACATGGTATTAAAACTGTTGGTATTTTTGACTCTTTTTTGGCAGTAGCCATACTGTCATCTAGAGAAATAAATGCACTGGGGAGCACAACAGAAAATAGGAGTCTGAGGGGTAAAGAGATAATAGAATATCTCCCACTGTAAAATAAATATAAGATCAAGCCATTTTTCATAATGAATATAAAATGTTTTTATTAGCCCCCACAAAAATTAGAGTTGTTAATATATACATCTAAAATACTGATTCTAAAGTAATGCCAAGGGTTAATGCATTCTGCCTTCAGTGATATAGTACAATTCAGGCTCTAGCAAAATATCATTTGAAGGATTGGTATTGCTTGCTTTACTTGTGAAAACGTTATGCTGCATCCCCAAGTGTTTTGATAAGCTGTTCATCTCAGCTATGAATGGACTTCTACAGGAACTGAAAGGATGTTTATTTCTACCTGTGTACTCTCACCACCCTTAATCCTTAAACTGGAATTCCTTGTCACTTCTATGAAGGTGGTCACTCCATTCCTTCAAGCAGAGCTGGTGAATATAAGGTTAATTTAAGAAACAGCAAATCCTACATTGCCATCATCACAGTGAAGTAGGTGCTTTGGGATTCCCCTAAAGATGACAAGATTTGGCGCAGGAAACATTTCTAGATACTTCTGGATCCAAATACACCGTTTACAAAAAGTGGTTTGTTTATTTGGGCTATTTTCTTTTTGTTCACTTTGTTTACTTCACTCTTAGCATAGTGGAGTCAAACTGTTATAAAATCATGATTTTGCAAGATTTTTGGTTCATCCAGAAAGAGCAGAAACCAAACCTTACAAGTTTGGCTTCAAGCTAATTAGCATATTTTAAACAAGAATTGGAAGCTCCATGGAAGGACTAAATCAGCTTATCAAAAACCAGCAAAAGTATAGATACTGCTCATGTTTACAATGGATTACTCTTAGAATGCCTATACTGTCCAAGGCTTTTGTTGACAACTAAGATCCACAGGATTTTCTGTGGGAAACGTCACAGCAAGGGGTCTGGCGAGTCACACAACTTCTTAAAACGGGTAAGAGCAAACCTGTCCCCCTATGCTGTGAATCGTCAAATGAACCAAAAGCCCCACTAAATGAAATAATAGACATTATATACCGATTCCGTCTGAGAGAAAACAAACAGACTGCAGACCAGCCTTGGTCCTATGTTTTGCTCATGATCTTACCCCTAGGTCTGCAAACGGCCCATCATACAGAGCCAACTGAGCAACTCGACACCTGTCCCTGTTTGCAAGTGTCTGGGGCGTGCTGTAACCTCCTCTCAACGCATTTTCCTCAGCAATCAGTGCTTCCAGCTCTGGTGTGGCTCCTCCTGTTACCAATGTCCGTATCAGTGTGAGGATATTGTCATTGAAGTATGTCTGCAGAGATAAAAGAAAGCTCTTTAAGCAAACACCATTAAAGTCACAACTGAAGACATCCAAATTACAACTTTTCTGGGTTTCTGCTGTTTAAAGTTCTTGGCTGTCTCTTCAAATAATTTTATATAGAAAGTGAAAAGACAGCAGCCTCCAATTACTCTATTTTCTTCTATCCCATTAGGCTCCTATACTAGATTCTTCCTTTTAAACACCAATTCAGGATGATTTTTATTAAAGTACAAAAATTTGAATGATTTATGTTTCCTATAATTGGTGTTAGTAGTGATGCAATGACTGCTTTCCTTCTCATTGCCTTCATGTCTAATAATGGGCTTTAGGACATGTAATTGTAAAATTCAGACCACATTTAAAGCTTACATAGGCTAGATTGCCTTTTTACTCCTGTCACCAATTCGTTGGGGAGCTGCCTTTGTGCTGCAAATGTCATTACTTATTACTGTGGCTGGACTCTAGCAGTCTAACCGAGGTATTGTACTAAACATCTTATTACGAGACTTGACAGTGTTCAGACATAAACATGTATCAATTAAACATCTTGAGTTCATTCCAGATAAATGTATGATGAGTTTGGGATCCTGGTGGTCCTTTTAAAAAACTCTAGGGTATAGGGTAAGTGTGGTTTATTAGGAAAGATTTACTTCACACTGACATTTTGCCAGCGTCTGTAGCCTTGCTGGTCTGTCAGGCAAACAATGGGTATTTTAAATATTAATTTAATGCCAGATGAATGACTTTCAAGTTCACTTAAATGTATACTGGTATAGTTCAGAGATACTCGGTTAAGTATCTGCAATGCAACAGTAACATTAAACAAAAACAAGGAGACCCCATCACTTACAATATCGCTAATGTCTATGTTTTCAAAAGCTGTGCAAGTGTGGGCGACGTACGAGAAGAAAACGAGCTCACTGCAGAGTACATAGGATTGACAAGGTTTGTGGATTCCATTACTGGATTTGTGGCTTCTGCTGAACTTGGGACTTGGAACAAATGTCTGTAATCCAGTCAGGTAAAAACTAATACTGAATTCTCAAACTGCTTGCTGTCTAAAGACAACACTTTTTAAATAATAATTTTCAGTGTAATTCATTGCTCTATCCATATAATGTAACTGTATTTAATACAAAGGTAAATTGAGGTACAGGTTGAAATATGTTATTCTGAGATCAAAAAGCAGAACTGCCTTCCTACCCATGTTGCTTTGATATCCTTTCTTTCTATAACAAAATTTCAGTTTTATTGTTCACATAAGATGACAAATAAAATGAATTCCATGCAGCAATGTTTTTCACCTTTATATTCACGTTACCTAACTTTGAGCTTCTCTGTTTATTTATATAGGCATATATGCCATTCACCTGTTGACTAAATTAAAATGAGAGGAACATATTGTTATTGTTATACATGCCCTAAAGCAAATATTTGCATCTCATCAACTCCAATTATTTTAAATTAGCCTGAGTAAGGCACTACATACTTTAAATACAAAGTGTACTGTAAAGAGTTATCTAACATTAGCAGGAGTCAGAAATATTAATTTAGTCTAAAACGGCAGCTAATCTCAAATCAGATCTTACATATGTGGATGCACTGTGTAACAATTCAAGTGTAATACTCAAACCTTCCTTAACGTATAGAAAAATCAATGTGACCCCTTGCAGGAGTGTAAGACATGCAAAAGTTTAAAAGTGTACTAAGAATTTTATTACTCTTTAGGAGGTATCAGTAGACCTGCCTCCACTGGTTTCCAACTCTTTCTCTCTTTCTTCATTCTGTAATTCAAATTATAGCAACTATAGCCAGAGGCCAGGATTTAAACACATACTCTCTTAGCTCATCTGAATTTTGTTCTGTGCAAGTGCACAATAACTCCTTACTGTAAATCCAGTTGTAGCTCACTAGAACATGATCTGCTAAGAAATTATACTGTGGTCATATCACTGATTTTACTACAGATCTCATACTAAACCGAGAAATGAAAGCCGTAGTAAAATAATATACCAAGTCAAGCATCTGTGAAAAATTCATCAATACAGTTATTTTTTAAAAAAAATAAAGTAAAATACACATCACCACCCTCAAATCCTAGTGCAATTAAGACATAATGGGCCCAGTTCTGACTTATGTCATGTACCAACGAGGTACAACGAGTAACTCTGGGAGCATTACGCTACTATGAAACTGATGCAAACGAGAAAAGAATCAGGTCTATTGTCAATGGAAGAGAATACTGTCAACAGAGAAAGGCTTCCCACTGCTAGACAAATGTTAAGGCATAGCTAAGACACTTATTAGCAAAGGAGGCAACGTTTATCTTGGAACAAGGGCTTAATTTGGGTTTCATGACATGACTGATGTGGATGTCACCATTTAATCAGATGGGTGAGTGCAGCCAAATGATGGTGTTTCGTTTTCTGCCATCAACAAGTGAAAAGATTCCAACTTTCAGAATGGACAGCTCTGGCATTGATGCCAATCAAAAAATGCCCACCCTTAAGTGAAGGTGAATAAGAAGCTGTAACTTGTCACCTTTTCCCAAATACAGTTGCTTCTTCCTGTACTAATAAACACTCCCCAGGAAAACCCCCTGTGTCCATGCTTTTGATTGTCACAAAAATCAGACTCCTTTCATCACCTCTTGCCAGTTTGGAACTGGGGGACACTGAAAAGCTGAACTAGCTGATATCCATTTCCTCTGGAATAATAATACACTGAAATTAATTTGAGAGTGATCTTCTACTTGCTCTGTGGGAGGGTACTTGGCCTGGATATGCCAGTACTTATAAGAAACCAATCTAGAGAATGTCTTTGGAAAGGTGCTGCTGTACTTAAAGCAACAAGACACTTTCCAGTGATGGTGGTGAATTCCTTTTGTTGACTGTAAAATCATAACTGAAGAAATACTTGTGTGCTACTGCCATTAACTGAACTCCACAATGGACATCTGTACAACACTGGAATCCGGAATAAGAATACAAAATAGATGCATTCTAAACACAGAAAAAAGGAAATGCATCACAGACATTGCAACTGGGTAACTGGCAAGGAATTCTGACACACATATTTGAGCTAGCAGTGCCACCTAGCCTATGCTGCGAAACTGTAGTTGCAGCTCTTTCAAACGTTTTGGTGATGCTTTCCTGTTTGTTCAATCATTTTTTAAAGTGTAATTACCAGAGTGCTTATGTTTTGCAGATAATGCTGTCAAGTCGTTTAAATTAATTGGTCTGTTACAGAAAATTTAGCTGAAAATTAGCACATCTTTTAATAACATTGCTTTAACTTTAATAGCACTTTGCCTTTCATTTATAATTACTCTGAAATTGTCATTTTCCAAGTCATATCTGCCATTTCTTTGTGTTTGCTAGTGGCTTCTTATGGATTTCTTTTAAGAAGACTCCTCCTCCACTGTGTGTAGTTTTTAACATAATTTTCAAACAAATATTTTAACTTGCTTTTCTTTCCCAGTTGGAGGTTCTGTTGAATATATATATTTATATATAATATTCATATATATGAATAATATATATGCAAGCCTGAGGAACAATTGAGCTGACATTTGTAACTCATACCAGCAACAAAAGGGCCTTTGAGACAGGATCAACAGAAGAAAACTAATAAGAATGTTTCACAGTTTGAAAATCTATTGATTCTCAAAAAACTATCCAAACTTTAAACAAGTTACAAGATGCTGCTTGCTAATTCCCTGACAGTACTTGTACAAAAAAAGTAGTGTTGTTTCAAGATGTCCGTATCATAGATTAGAACAGTTTCTTTTCTGTATAAATAAGACTGCGGGGATCACTGAGGGAGAACTCTTGAGTAATTGATATAATGAACAGTTATTTTTAACCGTTTTAACTATTATCTTCCATTCTATGCTTTAATTGACATGAAGAAAAAGTAGAATTTACTATAAAGACCCACAGTTCTAGCACAAGGAAATAAATTCTAGGATATTGAATGTCAAACGGTACAATCTGGTTCTGGAGATCCTTGCCTCCTTGCACCACTCGCACAGTATCAAGTCTACTGCCAGCGGAATGTATGGGAAGGATGCCAACCTGCTGGAACTTCTGTGGTTCTCACAGCTTCAGCACAAAAAGGAATAATAGAGAAGCTTTGGCTCTCAGGCCAACTGTTGAAACCTTTGAAGGTACCATGTGTTGATAAAACTGGTTTCCTTGCATGCACAGGATTTTCTGGAACAACCATTTCACTAAGATCCAGAAAAGGAAAAAGTACTTCACCTCAAAACTTAGCTTCTCTTAAGGTCTCCTATGTCATGTAACAATTTTACAGCTGAAGATAAACTTTTTCTAAAACATTCCCATTATCTAAAAGATGCTTCCAAGCTCATGGTTTTTAGTCATATTCGGTTTGGTGATGAGAATGTGCTTTACTTTCTGGGAGCGGTGCCACCTTGAGACAGACAGACTACATATCTTCTTGCCCTGGGTTTGCATGTGTTATGACAAAAGAAATATTAATATATCATTCAAGTCTCTGGCGGCAGTAGATGACTCTTCAAGGACATAATAATGATTAGCTGGCGCGCTTTAACAATAGCCACTGCCACAATTAAAACATGAACCATGCCTATAGTCTTCACACGGAGTACAATAATGCGCTTTAACCGAAGCCTGCAGAGTCCGCTGTTACCAACTCATCAAACAGACAGTGCAGGTTTTCGGCTCGTTATTGTCTTCCGAGCAATGATCTTCAAACTATCCCACTGTGAATCATAAGCTTGTGGAAAATATTGCCTTCACTGCAGAGGACAAACTGTATGTAGATAGGATTTTGTAAAGTAAACTTCATTAAGTCTTTTACCTTTCAAATAAGAATATAACAGACAATTTCTAATTTAAAATATGCAATGCTCTCATCTTGCAGGAAATAAAGCTAAACTAGCAAACACAATCATCTTCAGCATTCAGATTTGAATGAGAAAGCATTTTCTAATCTATGATTCCTGAGTAGAGTTTAGTCCACTACCTCTATATTAATAAAATGATATAAAATAAAATAATTTAATGCTGATTAATACTGCTGAATTATTATTATTCAATAACTGGATACTTTAGCAAATTATTTTAAATATATTTTGCACCTCTTTTTCAATATACATACATCTATATGTATATTTCACATTACCGGCAGGTCAGAAAGAATACTGTATGCAGTACTTTCTAATTTTTCTTACATCTGTTTTATACCTGTTTTACTACAAAATCCCACTACTGTGAGAAGATATTCATTCTTAATGGAGCAGTTCGTGCATTGTATGTTTGTATTTGCATTCCAGAGATCTCAATAGAGATTGTAAATTGAAATTTTTCTATATAAAGTAAGCAAATTAAAACACCTTGAATCACTAAGTGGACTGAATAAGGAACTATATCCTTGTCTTAAAGTGAGCTGGCCCAGGCCAGAAGAGTGTGAAGTATTTCCTTCTTACAGAATGCCTGTGCAATTAGTAGGATGAAAGCACCACTGCAGGTCTCACAATTTAGTTAGGATTTTGGTTTTGGTTTGCTCATACTGGTTTGAAGTTAGGCAGAATAAATAGAAGGTGGTCCCTAAAAGCAAGCATACTCTAGGAGAAAAAACCAAACCAGAAATAACATAGTGCAAGTAGATTAGTTTGTGTGAGAAACGCTCTTTTTGCTGGAGAAGAAACAAAACGAGAATACATCTTTCCCATGAGAATAAGGATGGTAAAAGGAAAATATCTCACACATCTTGCACTTTCTGCAGGGTCAAGAAGTGTTGTACTTTTCCAACTCTTTACTAGGCCTTTGAGGAATAAAAAAGAAAATAATGCTGCCACTGATCAGCAAAGTGGTGAAAGAAAAGACAGGATGGTGAACAATGCTAACTGACTGAATCCTTGGCTTGTTTTCTTCATTAGTATTTTTTCTAAGTTAGAATTTTCTACTCTCGTTATCACATTTACTTCTCTGGCTTCAGGCTGCACTGACCCTGATGTATAATATGACCACTTAGATGTGAAAATGTTTGAAGAAAAGACGCTGTTGAAGAAAGGAGTTGTAGAAATAGAGGGATATGTTGTCAAAAACTAGAAGTTAATAAAAGCTAGAAATAACCAAAAATATTGTGAGAATTATATGGTGAGTTCCAAGTAAAAATTTCTGAACAGTCATGTTCCACATACGTCTTATCATTTTGCTATTATTTGCACAATATGCCTTTGCACAAGAAAACAATGGTGTCCAGATTTTGCTCTCTTTGTAGCAATATCAGGAGCAATCAGATGAATTAACCCTACTTTTTCCAAGATTCTGGAAGTGCCCTGCTCATTTAGGGACACTGATTTAGAAATAATGCAAGCAGATAAACAGCTCTCAGTGTAACGGTTTGGAACCTTCATGTTAAATTATTCCCATTTTTAGGCTTTCTGAATTTGCCACATCTGCAAAATATGGCAAATAACATTCAAAAAAGTACTGAGTTTATTGCAAACTCCTAGGTTGCATTAGAATAAAATTTTATCAGTGCAGACTAATATTATTCTTCTGTGGCTAGAACAAATGAGGAACATAGCAGGGAATAAAAATACGAAATACAGATACATACGTATGAAATACAAATAAAATATTAAATAATAAAGATCGCTGTGAATTTTTCTCAAAAGCAAAGACCTTCATCCTGAATTTAGGTGGAGGTCAGACTTGGCTCCTTTAAGGAAATCCATTTGCTCATTTCTAATATACAGGAGGTTTAGAACAGATGAATCTCAGCACTACGGAACTTTATTCCATGGGGAGCTCAGAAACTCTACGCTCAGATTTTAAAAAGACTGTGTCCTTACTACATCTAGCAGAGCTTAAGGTCCCTCTGAAAGCAGTGCAGCTCACACAGAGCAAGACTGGTCTGTAAACCTAGCCAATATGAAGAAAGGGAGGACGAACAGAACAACTGAGGCACATGCCTCAAAACTATACTACAGCAGCAAACCAAAAACCTTGAAGTAGACATAACCAAAGGCCACCATCTGTAGTTTCTGGCATGCACTTATGCTTTGATTCACAAGACAACTCATGTGAAAAAGAGATGATGACCTCTCATCACGCAAGCAGAGTCCACATGATGTATACAATGGCTTTTGCATGGTTCTATCAGTGTCCCCCAGCGCTCGTACTCAGAGAATTGTTCACAGCTACAGGAAATTAAAAGCTTGAAACACCGCTGATGCTCTCCAACATAAATGGTGAGCTAGGGACTGCCACACTGAATTTGGGTCTGGGTTTCAGGAGGGAGATATAACATCTTTTGGAAAGTATTATTCTTAAAGCCTGACATGAGAGTCTTTGCTTTTAAAATTGTGGACTCATGGTAGTCCTAGATATCCCCGTTGTTCTAAAGTCTCTGCATCCAACTAAAAAATAACCTAGTTTAAGCTCTGAAATACTCTTGACATCTAAGAGAAAAGTTTTTTCTCCTGACTATCTGTGGAGAAGGAAGCAGGCTTTCATACTCTTTCAAATTAAGTCTGTCAGAAGGGAATGAAAAAGGTTTTGTTTGCTTACTGCGCTCATGAGAGAGTCCAGCACACTGACAGCAAACGCGGTTCCACATGCAAAGGGCTGCGTGAGATACAATTCTGTGTCTGGATCATCATCATCATCTTGGTCCAAGAACTGAACATTTGAATCATTTACTGAAAACAATAATAATAATAAAATCATAAGGTTCTTCTGGGTCACCAGCATGTGACCTCACACATTACACAGTCAGAAAGAAAAAGAAACGGCATATGTCTGGAAACACAGACTTGTGTCTTTGACGTCACTGAAAATGAAATCAAGATGGATGTGAAAACGTGCAGTTAAAAATCTCTTGATCATTATCCTGCTCATAAGAGATGACTATCTTGCTCTTGAGAGGTGACCATCACCTTGCTGTAAAAGTAGCTTTATGGCATCAGTTGCCTGCACTCAAAACGAGATACATGATGTTCTTTTATATATTGAGGTAATCTTGGCATAGGTTGGGTACAGTGGCTAAGGCTGTATGCACGTACAGTGAAATGTTAGCACAAGATACCAAGTCTGAATCCCATTGTAAAGTAAAGGCTGTCCATAAAACTCTGATTTAGCCCACAGGCATCTGTTAGACGTGCTGCTGTGATTCTTACTGGAGTGGTATTAATGCACTTACGGCTCAAAAGAGGATAAACTGTCCCTTTAACATGCGTCTATCTGAATAAATGAGCAATACTCCAGCTATTCTCTTGAAGCCCTGGCTTTTGTTTAAATATTTGTCTCCATAACTTCACTTCCCTAGTCACAAATTCTATATAAGCCAGTGTGAAAAATAATCTACATCAGGCTGTATTAAAGAAAAAGCCTAAATAAAGTAATATTTGTCATTTAGACTTTCTCTAGCATTTCATTGTCATAGTTTAGTTCTCTGCCTCCACCTCATTCCACTAAAAATAGTTGTTTCCCTGAGATCACTCTATCAAGTGGATCGTATTTCATGAAATATTTCATTTCCATATTAGTCCTCCTCAGGCATGAAAGTACAGACTGCTTAGCTATGCCATCAAAATACCTTTTAACTTCCTAAATCACAAATTAGTTTCTGTTCCCATGCAAGGAAGGCAAATTAAAAACTTCTACAGCATTTGAAACTGCACACAGTGACTATATCTCTATTTCCCATGTTAACACATCTGAGCCAATTCAGAGATCTTTGAAAACAACATGGTCAGGTTTCAGGTCTGTACTTTCTAGGTTAAAAATTCTCCTGCCTGCTATTCTGATCTTCATTCCTATATAGTTTTGTTTTCCATCCATTTTTTTTTCCAACCTGTATATACTACTGTGTTTGCCATGCTTAGCTTACAAAACATGAGTAACTATGAATAAAGCCTCACAATAACTGTCTAAAAAGATGAGGATTGTTATCCTCCATTTAGAGCCCTGTCGAGTCACACTTGGTCATGACCGTTCAGTCAGGACCTGAGTCAAAGTAGGATTTAAAATTCCTGCCTTCCCACTCCCTGGTGTAACTATGAAAACGTAACATCTCAGAACTGTAAATGAGGGAGCGTTCTGCCCTGAGAGTCAGAAGGATTTCATCCTAGCATGCACAAATATCCACAATATTCCTTTCTTTGTACAATGGCTACCAATTTATAAACAAAATAGTATTTGAAAGCCTGACGTATCATTTCAAAATGTACTTTTTGAAGAACGTGTGCCGTAGATTTGCTGGTTGAGAGCAGGCACTATTGACAGCAACATCCTTTTTCCACTTACATCTGGCAGACTGATACCTGACTTTGACACCAGCTTGCTCACTGTGCGTGGTGTCAGTTTCCAAGGCGCTACAAATCTAATGTGAATTCTGTGAGTGTGGGTTTATCCTCAATGTCCTTATGTTCCTGATGCCAGTTAGCAGGCTAGGATTTCTACAAAAGGTCTCCAGGTTAGGTGAGGTGGCCTTGGAGGTGTGGTGCGGCACCATAGAAAATGCTCGTCAGACATTGCCTGCAAAAGCTGGCAAGAGCTCTCTTTATTGAGAGTGAGCAAGGCAGAAGCTTGGCTGCATTTTTACAGCTTCAAAAACTGGGCTTCTGAGGAAAGGCTTACTCTCTCTCAAAAAACTAAACAAGTAGCTTAAGGGAAAGTATGATGCTGTGGGATGTTTTCTCCTGATATCTTTTACTTCTTGGACTTCGTGTAAGAACTGCTAAGGCAAGTCCACCAAATTGTCAATAGGCTGAAATAACAAAAAGAGAAAAAGAAAGAGAGAGAGAAAAGGAGAGAAAAATTGGTGGGAGGGAAGGGAGAGCCCGGGAGGTGGAGACCCAGACCAAAGAAAATGAATTGGTGAGAAGGTGCTATGAAAACAGCCGGCAGGTCAGGCGAGTGTGATCAAAGGTTTACTGATGCTGCGTGAAAAAAAAAATCATTAAGAAAGGCCAGAACAAGACAGTCGATTTCACCCAGAACCACAAATAAAACACATTCAAAGCAGTGCTATGAGGGTGGCCCCTCTGATACAGCCAGATAAATAAAGGAAAAGCTGATGACAGTAAGAACAACAACAACAGAAAGTAAGATAGTGATGTGAAGGAAAAAGGCACTTCTTACCCAGTTCAGTTATCATTAGAATGTGAGTTCCACTGTTTTTTTCCTGACTGATTGAAACCAAAGGCAGAAGTTTGCCAGGCTTAGCTAATAAGTAAAGTATTTAGGGGGAAAAGAAAGTACAGAAAGAGAATAAAGTAAGGGAAAAAGACAGGTAAGGCTCTAAAAAATAAAGCTGAAAAAGAAAATAGAAGGACAAAGGACCACAAATCAAGTTTGTATTTGCCAAGGAAAAAACAGAACAGCTTCTGCACTTCACATCACACCACTTGACAACATAAATACCCACAGCTAGAGTGGAAATCAGAGCCTGGTTACCTACCATCATCGTATTCTCAGGAGTAAAATGTCTCATACTATTATACAGAGTTTGGTTACACATGATTAAACAGTTCTGGACCATGAAGAAATAAACAAATGGCCTCTTACTATTGATTAAATGCACAGGAAATGTCTGCTCGTATATACTGCGGCTTTTTTTTCTTTTCTAACCTTAGCCCAAAGACCGCTGCTTATTTGTTATACTTTGTAAAAAGCATCTTGTCTGATAGAGTGTTTATTTAAGAAAATGGAGAAAACCCAAAGGAGAGAAATATATTTCAGTTATTCAAATAACATGAAACAACTGTTACTAATCTTTCTTTAGACAGAATAATTCAAAACAGGTATCAGAAGAGAAAACGCAGCAGTGTAAGATACAGTATAGGTTAATTTCCCTGAGACTACATAACAAAGGAAGTGGTAAAAAGATATGGGAACACACAAGAAAGGATAAATGCTAGCTTTCCTTACCTAGCTCTGTTATAATAGGGATGTTGGCTCCTGTTGTAATGGAGGGTTGACGTAACAGGCCATGGACCGGACTGTTGTCTGGGGATGACCTATCCATCCCAGGGGGTGTAAAGCCTAAAAGGAAAAAAAAAAAAAAAAAAAAGAAGGAGGAAACTTACACAGGACAATCTACATCTAAACAATTATAGAATCATAGAATGGCCCAGGCTGGAAGGGACATTAGAGATCATCTAGTCCAACCTCCCGGTTTTGGGCAGGGACGCCAGCTCTCGACTAGATCAGGCAATACATGGGGACCGAGCGGGAATCCTCATCAACAGGGAATTACCTATCTCTTCTTTTTTCTTTTTCCAGAAAAGTATGGTAATAAAAATGTCATTTAAAAAAAAAATTACTTAATTTTTCAAGAATTATTTCTTAAAAGCATAATCCTTCACAAATATGCAGGTCATTTCTACTGTAAGATATTTGGCAACTAATGGAGAAATCAAAATTTTTGTTGTTATCCTAGGCAGCCTTTGTATCAAAACATGCAAAATGTTGAATAAAGTTTACTTGAATATAAACTAAAAATAAAGACTTCTGTGTTAGAGAGGTTTAATTTTGCTATATCAGTATTTCAACATATTTCCTTAATTGTCAAATAACATTTTAAAAAGTATTTTTTTGTAAACAGTAATACATACATGATGAACAAATTGCTTCCATTAGCAGCTTTTAGGTTTGATCAACACACATGATTTAGAATTTTCTACCTGTTTTCCAGGAGCAACACAACCTAGAGCAAGTTGGTTTTTTTTCTTTTCAGATGTACCATTCAGACCATGAGGATTACAACTATATGACCCATTCTAACAGGAAAAAAAAAGATAGGATGGAAGGAAAAAGACACAGGTTTTCAAATGGTATATAAGAGGAATACTTGAAAAGAAACTAGAAAGAGTTTTATACCTTCATGTGTGTAAAAGAAACAAAGGTTGGAGAGGAAACATATTGGCAGGCACTCAAAGAAAAAAAGATCTGGAGAGCAGCAAGGTTCACATCTAAAAAAGATTGTATTTTCTCTACACAGTTTGAAACAGAGATCTTGACAACGAACATTTTTTAATTTCGGTTTTGTTTTTTTTTTTAAATAGAAAATATCCACGCTAAACCTTTTGGAGTTTGATTGTAAGTACTGAAAAATAGAGTTACAGAAAAGCCCATGCAACAGTTGAACTGGAAATTCACAGCTGGGACTAATATGTTCCATCTCCCATGTCCAATAAAGCTGTATAAAAAATGGGAGTGTTCACTTGATGTCATGATTGCAGAAGTGATGGTGAATCCAGAGCTTAACTTTAGGGTTTTTTATGTAGCCCAGGATCAAGGCAATATTTTTAAGCAATTATTTGTCTGCTAGGAATAGGATGGAATCAACCTTTACAACACACATTTCTGAGTCAACAACCATTTTTTTGCCACATTGTGCCCGAGTTCTTTGACTTCACACTCGACCTCCAGGGACAGACATCTAATCCTCTGTCATTACTGATCTGAACTAATTTTGAATTGTCCATATACCAATTCTAAATTAATCACAGCCACATAACTTCATTATTTTCATGCAGTGTGGAAAGCGTTTCACTGCGTTAAAGTCATTGATTCATTCATTTGCTACTGAATTCAGAAGATCATAAGATATTATCTACATTACCTTTTGTCAGTTTGGGGTCTAATTTACAAAAAAAGAAGTCTCTAAAGTAAACTGTAGTTGTTAACATGTTTTTACATTGTCTGAGGAATTTATGGTTCTTTTTCAGTGATAACTACGATCACTCTTAAGAGAGTCCCTAAATAAGACAAACTGTAAGGACCATTAGATCTGAACTTCTTGATTTAATGGGATTTAAATTCTTATTTGATATTCTATTCATTTCTCCCTATCTTCATCTATACAGACAAAAGAATATATAGAATATATATATGTATATAATATATATAATACATAGGTAATAAAATCAGAATCACTAAGAGAAGAGACTTAGCTCTCCAGAAGATACCAATATGAATTTCCTTCTATCCCATGAAAGATAGCTACAACATGAGGTTTGTAAGGACAGGATAACTAAAAAGAGAGCAAAAAGTCTGTGAAGAAATTCCTTAGGAGAAACGAGGTAGATGGGGTATCTTCAACAGGCTTGCAAAGACAATGACATTGCCATAGGCAAACCTAAGACAGCAAAGTGAGAGAGCGGATTTCTTAGAGGCAATTGGAAATGTTGACAATGTTAAGAGCTGGTCATTTAATACTACTCGTTGTGCTGAAACTAATTCAGTAAGACCAGCATGGTGATAGTGAGCTGCATTCCCAACCAGTATCGGTTTGCAGACGTTTCCTTGCGTCCGGCACGGTGACTGATAGCTGTATTGGCTCTCTGAATATTTACTCCTGCATAGCAGAGCCTAGGATTTCTCAGACTCACTCACTCAGAGTGAGTTTAACAGAGCTCCTTCAGGCACCACCTCATGAGGTAACACTGACACTCTCACAACAGCAGGAAGACTCAAGTGGGACTCCAAAGGGAGGGAATGCCATCTGAGGACAGGTGGCTACCAGTGTGACATCTCCTGCTGCAGCAGGCTCTAGTCTTTAACTTGTGTGTTCTTTCACACTACAGGAAAGGCAAGACACAGCTTTTGCCACAGTACACTAAAAAAGCTCATCTAGCCATAGACTCCTTGAGCAGTTTAAGTGGCAGGCCCAGTTTGGTCCTCTGCAGAATTACAAGTCAAAATTGCAATGGCAAGACAGTTTACACTCATTTATCTGAGAACAGAGAAAACAAATCTTGTTCCTGTGCACCCTTGAGGTTGTAATTCTGGGAGCATTTGTAGGGGCCCTGCTTCTCTCTTTCTCCTGAAGGCTTTTTCTCTCCCCATCTCAGGATGCATTCCCTAAAACATCTTTTAGTGAGTCGGGCTCTTCAGATGGTAAGAGTACATTGGTCTTTCACTACAAGCTGAAAGCAAATTGACGAAAGTTGGCATAACTGCATCTAAATATGCAAGCCCTTCTTGCTCCTCCTCTACTGCACATACACACTCTCCACCAAAACCTATTTGTAGCCACCTCTCTATAACCCTTCAAATATTTGTCTTCCTAGGATGGTGTTAGAAGATTGAAGTAAATGTGGCATTTCTGTTAGATACAGACTGTCAGGAGCTCTGTAATTGCACACTGCACACATAGTGCATTCAGTCTGAAATGCAGGAAGCATGTTAAAGGGATTTTGTTTTCTCCTTGAATAAAAAATAGACCCAGGCCTTAATATTTTTCATCCTATGGTCTTGGAAGATGTGAGAAAGATTTGCTATTTTAATTTATTTTGGTTGCCCATGCTTAATTCAGATACCTTTATAAACCTACTCTTTAAAAATATACAAATCCTGCAACATTTTCAGGAAGAGGAAAACTGGAGTAGCTGGAGATTTTGTGTGCCTATGTTTGGAGTCACAAGGCATAGTACACCTTCAGGCCACGTTCCTGCTCTCAAGTCACAAGGTAAATTCTATACATAGGCTCTCTATTTTTTCCTACAGAAGAAAGAAAAAAAAAGTGCAGAAAAACTAACCTGCTTTATCAGAACTTTCATTTAAAGGCATGAAAAACTACAAGTGACAGCTGTGCAGATTCAGTGAATGTGACATTTCTGAATTTCTTCAACTTGACAAGTAAACACCTTAAATCGGTAATGCTATATGCATAATACATGACCTGTATTTTGACATCTATCATCAAATGCTGACTTGAGAAAATACAGGTTTGTACGTCAAGGAATAGCTCCCATAAAGCAGGGAGAAATTCAGGTCACAGGGTATTAGGAAAACTCTATTTCATTACAGAAGCTGAAACAAGCTAAGGCATCAGATTTAAGATCCATTTTCAGCTGTGAAAAGATTCAATTCCTCTGCATAGAGCATTCATTTAGAAATGACATGCTTTCCTCACAGCCTCTTTTCATTTCCCTTTTCATATTCCATTTTCTCCTTCAGTTCGCAAACCTTGATCCATTAACGCTCATCAAAATCGCAAAACAGGGCTGATAGTTGTGATCTTCTTACAGCCACAGTGTTTCCTCGTTCAACAAACAACTGAGGGAGCTGCAGCTACAATTCCTTAACAGGATCAACCTCTACAATAAAATTCACATGGCCTGTGCAAGCCTGAGCACAGTCCTGGCGTAAGGAAATATAGTGAGAGGGGGGAGGTTCTGCAGAAGGGAATTCTGTTTGCCAACAAACAGGAGGTAAGATGCACCACAATCTGATAAGTTCCTGCAGCCATTGCACCTGATACTAAATTGTTGTACAGCGTGAGTGCCTTTGCATCATGTGGTTTTTGGATTTTATGTGCTTTCTTTTGGTGATTTTTACTCTTCACTTAGTAAACTGTCTTTGCCTAACCCATGTCGGGTTTGTGGGTTTTTTTTTATTCTCCTTTCCCCCCTCCTTTTGCCTTTCTGCTTCTCCTTCCCATCACTCTGGAGGGAAGTGAGCAGGAGACCAAGTAGGGTGGTTGCCAGCCTGGGTAAACCCACCACGACAGAGTATGGTGATCACCACCACAACATCAAACTGAGAAGACGGCTTGGACTTCAGCAGAAGATAGCAAACCACTGTCCCTCTCTGAAACAAGATGCTGCCAAGCAGTGGATTAAATATATTACGCTGACAGTACACAGGCTTTGGGCTGCTCCCCAAACTCAGTGAGGACTGGTAGCTGGGAGTGACTGCTTCCCTCCTGGCAGCAGTATCCCTCTTTAGGAGCCCTAACTCAGCTACCTGCTCTGAGGGGGTCTAAGCCTCCTGCAGTGCTCTGCAGAAAGCAGCTGTTTCAGTGTCTTGATTCTGTGCAAAGAAATATCTCCCAGCTCCCTCTTGGATACTACTGCTCACAAAAGTAAGTGAAACAACCAAATAACTGCATTAGAGGCAAGATCATACCTCTTTAAGCTGTTCTCATCTTTGTGGCAGGAGAACCTCAAGGAAACTTCCTCCCCACAAGCCCACAGGCTCTTTTTTTCAAGAGTTACTGTGGATCCAGGTGTTGCCCAGCTCAGAGCTTGGCAGGGCCAGTTGGCTACGAGCCCTCCTTGTCTCTTACAAAACACTTACAAAGCGATGATCAGTACTGTTCTGAGAGATGTGCCTCCTGAGCCACGCTGATCCATGGTCCTCTCAAGACCTCAGAGAGGCACCAAGTGAGGCTCAGCACTACCATGCAGGTACTCTGGGAACCACAGTAGCACTGTGATGAAGTTCAAAATTAAGTAATGTTGGCATGGCTTACAAGTGACTTCTACCCACTGAAAGCACCAGCAATAATTATAGTTTGCTCTGCTTATGTGTGGTTTGGAGCAACTGACCTGATGGGCAAGTGATCTGCTGATTGGGCTGGCCGTAAACCATCAGGTGTTGTTCCTGTTCAGTTTACCTGACTGAGCAACGTCCCATGAAATGCATGAAGGTTTGCTCTTCATAGCAGTAAATATATCCTTTGAGTTTGCTGAGGGACCAGTAAAGGATTACTGGGGTTTTAATGTACAGACAAATTTGTCTTTTGAATGTGCACTGCTTCTGTTCCACTGAGTTCCCTGAGACTCAGATGGGTGTATTCTCAAACCAGATTTTAAGGTTACACTTATAAAGCACCTTCTGTTCTAAAGTACCATAATAGATCCTTCCCTCTTCCCCTGCCCCTTTCCTCTTTGCCTCCCTTTCATTTCAAAGATGGATGTTTGGCTAAACTGGAACTCTATGCAGGCAGAACACTATTTCCCAAACTGAAAATCCACTTGGCAGACCTCGAGGTTGTGGCCTTGTGATTACAGTGCCATGTTAAATCGATGATGCCCTTTAAATAACGCTATTCTTGGGAAAGCGACCATGAGATTCACTGGGTAATGTATGCACTGAAGTCCTCAAAAAATATTATTTTAACAGCATATATACTATTAACTAGCTCTGGTTTGTCTTGAGAAGCAAGGAACAACAATCATATTTTGAGTTTATATGAAAAACACACAGGCAGTGAACTGCCAAACACATCCCTGACAAGTGATCATGCAGAAATATGGACAAGGATTTTCATTAAGCAGAGCCAGCCAGAAAGAAATAATTCTCTTACAAAAGGACCTCACAGCTACATCCCTTTACTTCTATCTGCTGACAATGTCCATTAATATTCCAGTGAATTCAATTCAATGATAGACTATACCTGTTATTCTCCAAAGTACAGCCACTTGGGTATACCTGGAAAGTTCAGTAGCAGTCATGCAGCTAAAGAGCTGCTGACATTCATGGGAATCTGTTATAGTCATTCAATTTAGAAACAATTCTAGCTTCAACGTCCCATGTGGTCTGAGGCGGAGAGTTGTAGTTTGGCCTCAGAACCTGGAAATCCTAAATTCTGGCTTCAGTTCTGACTTTTACTGTAATTTGTACCTGAGGATCTAATAATCTCTTTGAGATTATGTCTCTAGCTGTGTAAAATGAGAGGAATGTGGGAGAACAGACGTGATCGTGTAAGCTCCCAGCTCTCTCAGAGACTGCAGCATCTTCAGAGATGCTCTGGGCCCAAGCATAGGCCAAGCTAAATCTACAGAGAGTGGAGGGTGAAGAAGGATAATTTTCTTCAATTGTAACAACCCTCCAGTGCTGGACTTGAACAATCCCTGAGAGACTCTATTACAGAGAATAAGATGCCATCCTCCTTCCAAGAAAGTGCTCACATAGTGTTGAATTACGGAAACTTCTAGTGAAAATGTCCAATCAAAGCTCTAATGAAAACACAGGGCAGTGGGATCAATGTTAGTTTCCGCTCCCCGAAGTGTGAGAACCATTCCTGGATGAGTTAGTGGTCCCATGTGTTGAAAGTGCAAAGGATTTACAGGTCTGCTGGTTCTTGTAGTGCTCTGGCAAGGCAGGATTTCGATGCAAAAGTAAAGATCAAGAGAAGAATTGGAGTTTCATGATCCTGAGGTCTAGCATTGCACGATACCATGTTGTTTCCTTTTTCAATGTGAACAGCACAATATGTTTGAAATAGCATTGCATTTTAAGCATAGCACAAAATCAAGAATGAAGTCCATCTGAAATGGCCTGGGGTTCTTGGAGGAGCTTTCCCCCTCCCACCCCAAAAATATCAAGTGGCAATTACCCAAACCATAGTTCTGCTGAGGATCACCACAAGCTTACACAACGCAAATCTACCAAAGCAAATGCACTTTCTTTACAAACACTTTGCAAAGCACAGCCTTCATGTTCTTTCCTGGCTCTTTTGCTCACTTTTAGTGAGATAATACATAGTTACTAGTCACAGCACTTCCCTGATGTCTGCTAGAATGGAAATGTTATGTCTTTGTACAGTAAATATTCCTGGCCAATATTAGTCTGATGAGAACTTCTCCCTCTCAGTGGAATCAAGCACAATTTTGCTGAATTTGTATTTGGTAAAGGGAAAACAAAACTAAATTTTGGGGGGTTTTTGAGTCTTCATCCTTATTTTTTCAGTGTGATAGCAATTTTATAAAGCTCTAGGCACTGCCTAGGTTACTGATTTCTTTGGCCTGACATATCCTATTTGTGTTTTGGTTGTTTTTTTTTTTTCCACCAATAAAGTCAAGCTTTAAAGAAATCCAATGGCAATGCAGCCATCTTGTTTTATACACGTGTCTTGAGAACACAAAACGTACTCCAGGGGTACATCAGTGACATCTTATTCAGTCTCTAGTGCATTAACAAACAATTCCAAAATTATAAAACTTAGGAAAATAATATTTTTTAAAGCATTGTATAACACAGAGTAAATAACAGAAACCTATGAGAGCCATGAAGACAGGCATAATGATCATAGCCAAGTAAACCAGGACAATTTCTTGAGGCTTTTAGACTATCAAGAAGCAAAATAAAATATTGAACTGAGACACTCTGCAGGTTCTCCACTGTGCAACAAGAAGAAGGGACAGGCCATGAGGATTTTATTGCCTGATTGTTAGCACTGTTTTGTGCTGTCTTTAAGCATCTATTTTCTAACCTGTCTCCAGAAACAGAGGAATGACTGGGTAATTCTCTAACTGAGAATGCCTAGGATCGCACACAGAAAAATACAAAGGACTTCTAGAGTGCAGAGGCAATGGTTCCAAACCACTTCACACTTACCCTATTGCTTGGGATGTGTTCACGGTAATTTTATGCTGTTTTTACAAACTGGTCAGAGAGTGTTTTAACTTTTTCCAATATTTTTTGTAGCTGTAAGGTCATCTTTGGTTTTCCACCTACTTTTTCCCCCTTTCTGTGTTGTCACAAACCTGCTTTTCCAAAGCCTGCTCCTTTTTTTAAGAATTTAGTTCTCTCACATTGTTCTTCTAGTGGAAATTTATCTCTTGGTGGCAAGTGGCTATTCATTCTTTCTGGTGGATTGTACCTCCAGGTATAGCACCCGCTCCTAATACTACTGTTCAGGTGCTAGAGAGTCATTTGGCTGCTTCTCACACACTTTTTAAATTTATTTTCTCCCTTTTTTTTTTTTCAGAAAGAACCATGAGAACTATACAAGTTTTTGTGGTTTTTAGCCACTTTAATTACAAAATTCCCTTTTTAATTGTCCCTACTCTCCATTTGTCATTTAATAATTTTCTATACAATGTACTTTTAGGGCACAAAGTTTGTAGCATCTAAGTGTAGCGCAGATATGCAGCTAAAAGACTTTAGTATAAAATGATGCCAAATTCTTTTCAGTTTAATCAGTAATCAGCCTTGCATATTTAGACCTTGGGCAAAAATAAATAAATATGCTGAATAAAACTTATCAAATAAATTAAGCTATATTACCTAGTTCAGAGACACAGGTATTCAATAACTACAAAAAAATTGGAAAGCTCACTATTAAAAATGATGTATTGGCACGTTAGGCGAGACTCTACATTATGTCATTATATCCTATATTATTTCAAATAAAGTAAATTTTTCCTTAGTGAAAAAAAGAAGAGTAAAGCCAGCTGTTAGAGCAAGCATTCAATAAAAATATTTTGATAACTAAAGTAACAATGTTGTTCAAAACATGATTGGCAACTACTGAAACATAAATTAAACAAATTTCCCATTGCTGCTTATGGGAAAATTATGTAGATTACAATTTGATTAGGTTTATATCATGAGACTCAGTTTGGACTTTTAATCTATTAAGCTCCAATAAACGAGGCATCTGAATAGCTCCCCTGAGCAGCAACAGTAATAACCACAGCAGTCATTTTTTGCAATATATATTTCAAAAATGTCTTTAGCAGATGATTCCACATCTTTAAGTACAATTACTTTGTAACCTGTACAAAAATTTCAGGTGTATGCAGTGAGGAAATGGATCCATACAAAACGCTTAAACAGACATTTTGTGATAATCAACATCTGTCACTCTGTTCTAGCAATATTGTTTTTCCATCAACTTGGACTTACTTACGGTCGACTTCATGGTCTGTGTGGGCTAAATAGTGCCAGCAGACTTGTAAATTACTCAAGTTGGAACTGAGCTGGAAACCTACAGTAAAATGCCATTAAGTTCTCTATAGGCTGGGTCAAAACTAAAATCCCACATTTGAGGCTGTCTTGAGGATCAAAGATTTAACTGTTAAGGCTAAGGCCTCATTTTATCAAAGAAATCTGAACTGGATTCCCAGAGCTGAGGTATGAGACAGGTTGGATTCAGATCAAGACCACCTCTAATTTATCTGGCAGGTATGCTTCACAGGCCTCCTGCACATTTCCTGCACTCTAATCTACTTGCAAGTATCCAAAAGCTCCTCACCAGTCTTACTCCATATTGCAAAACCTGCCAACTAGAGAGCATGTGCCCAGTCCTGCCAGATTTCACCAAATCCTGTCACAACATTTTAGTGGATAGGTTGTCATAAAAGCACATAGTCAAGTGAGAGCATGCAGATTAAGAAGAGTATGGAAAGAGATTCCCAGAGATTGCAGCTGTAGTTTTAAAACTTCAGAGCTTGAATAAATGCTCAGAGAAAAAGAATGTGGATTTTGTGTTTGTGGGCGAATATATTTTTAAAAGAAGGGCTTAAGAGAGAATTTCTTTCTGGCATTCACGCTATCAGCATACCACTACAAAGGTTGTCTGCAAGTCCAATTTTTTCAGCAGAACTCCAAATTGAACACCAAGAAAAACCAGGCATGGTCATTGTCACTCAGATACTGCCTTCTGTAACATACGCAACCTCAAAATAGCATGGCCATTAAAGACATCTTTGTAGGTACTGTCTGAACATGAGGATCAAGTTTTGAACTATGCCAGTCTGCATAACACTAACTCCACCAACTTTTCCATAAAAAGCACTATGAATTACCTGCACCGAGGTGCAGTTACCACTGTAAGGAATGATAATTGCCTAAGAAGTATTTGTACAGATCTTCAAACAAAATCCTCCTGACCCAAAATGGTGGCTTACTACATCCCTGCTGCAGTTTAATCTGAACCCTGCGGATAACGTATGGTGCCCAATTTGAAAGAGTAATAAGGAAACACCATCCTAGGGTTTGGAGAATATTCTCAGAACACGTACATCATCCTATCAGCACAATTAGTTGCACTTCAGAGTTATCAGTATTACTGGGCCATATGAA
Source organism: Apaloderma vittatum (assembly GCF_000703405.1). Classification (NCBI taxonomy): domain Eukaryota; kingdom Metazoa; phylum Chordata; class Aves; order Trogoniformes; family Trogonidae; genus Apaloderma; species Apaloderma vittatum. The sequence continues at coordinate 70,914 of NW_009735706.1, read as the reverse complement.
AATCATCCCTGTCATGCATGATAAAGTAATAGGAAGTAAGTATCTGGAAAGTACACAAAAAGAAATGTCAACTCTCTGATATTGAGGTTCACAGGAATGGCTAATGCATCAAACGAGCCTTATACTCTGTTCAGTTCAGTGTATCATCCCTGTCTTGTATTATATGACAATGAAGGACTGCTCACTGTAGGAAAAGATTGGGTTTAAGACCATCCAAGGAACCTGAAGGTACGCAATTCCATGGGACCTGATGAGATATACCCACAGGTCCTGAGGGAACTGGCAGATGAGGTTGTTAGGCCCCTATCCTGGTGAAGTTTCCACTGACTGGAAAAGCAGAAACACAACTGCCATTTTTAAAAAGGGGAAAAAAGAAAACCCAGGGAACTACAGGCGAGTCAGTCTCACCTCGGTGCCTGGCAAGATAATGCAGTGGATCCTCCTGGAAACTATGCTAGGGCACATAAAAGATGAGGTGAATGGCAACAGCCTACATGGTTTCACTAAGGGCCAATCGTACCTGACAAATCTGGGGTTCTTCTATCATGTGGCTACAGCATCAGTGGACAAGGGAAGAGCAACTGATGTCATCTACCTGGACTTGTGCAAAGCATTTGACACTGTCCCACATGGCATCCTTGTTTCTAAATTAGAGAGACATGGATTTGACAGATAGCCCACTCGGTGGAAAAAGAATTGGCTGGATGGTCGCACTCAAAGAGTTGTGGTGAATGGTTCGCTATCTGAGTGGAAAACAACGACAAGTCGTGTCAAGGGTTAGAACTAGATGATCTTTAAGGTCTCTTCTAACCCAAACCATTCTATGATTATATGATTATGCCACATTCTGTTCCAGTTTCAATACAGTCTTCCAAATACTAATATTGGCTAAATAATAGTAATTACACTTGACTTCGACTGGAAATGAAGAGATAATGAAGATTTCCTTTCCTTTCTACTCTTTCTTCAGGTTAAAAAGATAGTCTAAATAGAAATTGTGCAAATACAGAATCAGGATGGATCTGAAGTAGCTCTCTAATGGCAAAGTTTGGGAACCTCTGCTTCAGTCAGTACAGCATCCAGAATCAAGAAGCCAGAGAAAAACTTATGTCTCTGATGGCCTTTCTAGAGGTAAGAATATCCAAAGCATACAGCCAACTGTATAAATAAACAGACAATTTGTTAAAATGCATCAAGAAAAAAGGAAAAGTATACCACAAAACCAGTGAGATACTGCCTGCTCTACTGCTAAGTTTGTGCTAGTTGGCTCACAATTTTCCCCCTCTTAGTGACTATTAACCTTAGAAGGAAAAGAAACTCATTATCATGATAGAGTGACTTGAATTATTTTATTGGAGTTTTTGATAAAATCTTGAAGGGTTTTGCCTGCCTCTCATAGTTCAAAAGTCTTTTTTATATTTAAAGGAGTACCAGCGGAAGTGTCTCTACAGCAGCTCCATATTTATTTTATTTATGCAGGATCAAAACCCCATTACAGTAGCAAACAAGCTGGTAAAGACAATAATAACAGTAAAATACAAAGTAGTATTCTTTATGTAGTGAAAATTAGGTGGTAACCAAAAAATATATGCCATGGTATCCAGTGCACAGTCGTACCAAAAACTTTTAGCAAGCAGGTTTGGTTTTATTTTGAGTTTTCAGCACTATTTTGACTATTTATTGTCATTCATCCATCTAAATACAACTGTTGGATTTAAAATGGCATAATCTCTATAAACACTTAAAAATCACATTAACTTTCCTACCCATTATTATTTACTGGAGTGTTAAACAGGTTGATAAAAATTAAAATGTTTACTTCCTTGCTTGAATTCCATTAGTAGCAATATCAGGTGAAACAGATGTCCTTTCAGCTAGGGGTTTTGAATATTTCTGAGAGTTTTTAGCCTATTTCTTGATATTTGATAGGATTCTAAGAATAAATATTCAAGTTCAAACATGGATTTTTGTAGCTACTGAAGTAATTTAAGAGTTTGTGGTGTTGCGTCAACCTGAAATATAAACCTGCAAATACATTTTAAGGTCTATTGACATTTGACACTGTGAAGCAGATTGCCACTAAAGAAAAAAAAATTCAAGACATACTGCTAGTTTTAAGAAGCACTCTCTTTGTCTAACTTATTCAGTCTAAAGCTGCATCATTCAAAATAGAAGATAAGTCCAGCAATATGAGTGGCACTGTCACTCAGGAACTGAACCGAAGCGTTAAATGAAGAGTTAATAATGATCAAATTCTCAAATCTTGAGAAACCTGGGAGACGCAAAGGTAGCACTGCATTTCACAAGCAAGTAAACAGAATCACTGGCCTTTCTTGCAGGGAGAGTATTTTGAAATGTGCATTGCAAGCTGCTTTGCATAAGCACTTCCCCACCTTTTTCTCCTGACAGACTTCCCATTGCTTATCAAAGGGTAGCTCCCACTTTCACAAACGTGATGGGAAGTGCTAGAGAGAAACAAGTCAGGAGAGTACCAGTCTTGGAGCAGATGCTCAGCCAGACACTGCTGTCCCTGTCTCCCTTCACTGATCAGCAAGAGAGAGAAGAGATCTTCAATCTCCAGTCTGTCCTCTCATAAACACCTGGAGGTAAATACTCCAGGCCCTTTCCACATTGCTAGCTATCAGCTTTGACATCAAGAATTTTAGACTCAGCAGAACCTAATAGTGGAATTAAAAAACAAAAGGCCTGCAATTTTCATTAGTTTTTAATAAAATTACTGTAGGTGCTAGACAGCAAAAATAAACAAGGCAAGTCAAGAAGGGAAATGTTATTTTACATGCCACATATCTGGCTAAGAAAATTTTGTAGCTAAGAATTCAAATCTGTGTTTAAAAACTCCATGAATGTCACACGTCAAGGAAGCTTTTGTGGCAAAATCCCTTTTTTATGAACTCTAAAGAAGATTTGATAGTGAGAGGAAGCCAAAAAAATCAACTACGATACAACAGAGTATCTGAGATTTATCTGTTTGCTTAGGTACATTTATTAAACTGGAAATAGCAAGGTAACTAAATTAGAGTTACATGAAAAAATCTTTCTGATATTTGTTCTCTAAGAAAGAATTCACCAAAACAATATTTTAAGTATCTTATCAAATATTGATTTCAAGCCAGGGTAGATTAGATAAATGCCCAGCCTAACTTAGATTAGATAAATCAACTCAATAGGGATTGATCTTAATTGATTGAGATAGCTGCACTTATTTCTGAAAAGTTTGAAGTTACTATCATAGGAAGATGTCTTCTTTATAGATGAAAAGTTAGAATGGGAACAGTCCACAAATTATTGAGGACTTACAACATATATAGTTTCTAAAATAGACAGCTTAATACGCTAAAAAAACCAGTTCAAGTACCTTTTCTGAATTTAATTTTAGTTACAGCATAAACCATTTTGAGGAAGCTCACACTTGTGACTAATGGAACACTTGTTTTTAAGACTGTCTCCTGTAACTGCAGCATTATTAATCCAATCTATCTGTCCTCAAACAAATAAGAAACAATCCTACCATATTCTCAATCTCCATATGATACCATACGATTTCAGTGAAATATCTTGTCTTGTTTTTTTTGGAGCAGGACTTATTTCAAAAACACCTGGCTATCTTTGCCCTTAACTGGAGACTCATTTTTAAGTCACAGAAAAACTAGACTGACACAAATTTCGCAGAAATAGGAAATTTTATGACAAAATCTAACCACATTATAATGCTGCCAATGCATTTAAGCAAAAACTCTGTAAATTCAAAACTATAGAAAACCTATATGCTGTTACACTGCAGAGACACTTTGCCTCTCACTAACCAATTAGTTAACCAGTAATCATGGTCCTGTATTAGTATGAAGAGTACTTTAAATATAAAGTTGATTACAAAATTTAAACAAGCAATAGAAACTCAAATCAATATGAAAGGTCCAATTTCAATTATACTTTCATGAGATCTACTTTAAAGCTCTATGGAAAGTTTGTAAAAGATCAGGTATTCCTATGACATTACAGAAATTTTACATAATCTTAGCCTTGTACCCAAATTAGTCAGTATAAAAATTCTCAGTAACTATAACATTGTTGGTGTGTGTTGAATAAACATAAATGTCAAAAACTAGTCAAGAGCAAAGTTTACTTTTCTTCCTTCAGTAAAGATTCCTATCATACCATTTGCAAAAGTCCTAGATTTACTTTTTCTGGTTTGTTTTTTCAGATATAAAAAAGAATAGTAAAGTACATGATTAGGCATACAGTAGTACTGATTCTCCAACGAAGGCTGTGCCTCATTTCAGCCTGCATATCCAGCTCTGCGGACGCTGAAAGGTTTGGAAGGTTCTTGATAACCAAGTTACCAAGTTTTTAGAGATCCCTTCTTATGGGAAGTCTGGGCTGCCTCGAATTTAACCACATCAAACTTAGAAATCAACACATCTGTCTTGATAAAAAAATGCCAGGTATTATGTAATTGTACCCTAAAGCTGTCAAAGTTCTGCAGCTCACTGCATTTGTTAGATTCTGCACTTCTACAATGGATATCACCTAGGATTTAATTGTAAAGAACAGAGACCTAAAATCTAGCTTTCTCCTGTAATGTTATTAGAGGAGTGGGATCTGCTAGGTATCAATACTTTGTATCTCTTCCACACTAAAGCAAAGACAGTGACAATGATCTTTGAATTCATGTCCTTTAAAAAAACAACCACTTTTATGCATATAAATGACGATTTATTAAACAAACAACACGTACTGAAGCAAAGAAACATACCAGAATTATGCTCAAGAGGCTGCCTACTATGGTATATAACTTTCAAACTAACTTGTAATCCTGTAATATATTATCTATATGTTCCATTTTCTTGAAGTTATCTTCATAATCAAGATGCTATCACAAGTATCGTGGGCATTGGAACTATTTTTAATTTTCATTTAAAGAGCAATTAAAGAAAGACAATGGATTCACAAGATAATAAAGTAAGTGATTAGCAGCATGCAAATGACATAGGCTTAATGATAATACCCTGTTCTATTCTCCAAAGGGCCTGTCGAGAGAAACCCTTCCCACATGTGGTTGTGCAGCTAATGTGCCTCAGCCTACATTTACAACATTGCTGACACCATTAACCACTGAAACAACATCACTTCATGAAATCCTTGTTGTCTCATTAAAATGCAAAGGGTCAGGTAATTTACCACCATTGTGTGTCAACTCTTGTTGTGGGTAATTAGCAAGCATTACCCAGCATGGACTCCTACTGGGAAATAGTGAAACTGTGAAATATTAAGAAGTTTGGTTTTTTTTTTTTTCATTTGATGGGGATTTGAAAGGTTTACAATTATAACCTCAACACACTTTTGTATTCAAGGGACCATGAAATACAGACCTTTTTTACATTTAATGTCATAAGATTTTATGCTTGGTTATTTAAGAAACTTATCTTTTTTTAAAAAAAACCCCTCTTATGTAATTGGATCTAGATATGTATTTCCTTCTGCAATTAAGAACTTTAAAAAATAGACAGTAAAGCAAAACACCTTACAGTTCCTTAAAGACTTAAAAACCAAAAAGAGATTGGTGCAGTATATTCTAATGCCCATGTTCCCTTTCTTCTTGTTAATTGAAGTCCCATATCATCATTTAAAGCAACCTTGGTAACATTCACTATTGGCTCACATCTTGTCAGGGAGCAAAATTGTCTCTTATTCTTTAAATGGAAGTTTTGGAACATAAAACACATTCCAATAAAAGTGAACAGAAAATTATGAATTCATTAAACTACTTTGGTATCTTGTGCTATATATAATATTTATATTCCACCTACTGTAAAATATGCTTTAATATCTTTAGGCAACTATAAGGACTTAAATATTTATAAAATGGCTAAAGATAAAGTATAGCTCTCTTATTCCTACATACAGATGATGTAAGGCATGCAATCAAAGACAATAACACTTTCAACCCATTTGTCATCTTAAAGGAGCCTTTCAACTTCAGATCCCTTGTGTGCAATCTACATAAGAGTTGTTGCCTACACAGGCAACTCCAGAGGAGTTTGCTCCTTAAAAACTACCAAGAGTGCTATACTTCACATAAAACAGGGTTTTCTGAAAATGGAGACAAAACTATAAATTTGCAGGCAAAATAGCTCCAAGTGGGGCTTCAAAATACTGCTGTATTTATCTCTAGGACATCTGGGAACAGGAAGCATTTTGATTTAATATTTCATAACATAGAGGCAATTGCTTCCTTGCCTGGTGTATAATTAATGCTCATAAAAAGAGCGGGTTTTTTTTATTCCTCAGCATCAGAAATGCACAAAATAGTACACCTTCATAATAGGTGGTTTGCTTTCAAGATGTTGAACAGCAAATAATAATAAAATAGAGTCACCATGAATTTATAACAGTCTTGGGATAGTTAAATATATTTATAGTTTATGTGTGAAATCACGTGCTTGATGTAGTGTACTATCTACCTCCTTTGCCTGGCATTATCCTTCTCTGGCTGAAGCAGAAGGTATCTTGAAAGCAGAAGAGAAAGAAGCAATTGTGAAAGCTTGACGGTATCTGGGACAGGACCTTAAATACAGGAAAACTGTGTCAAAGAAACATGTCTCTCTAGCCATCCCCCAACATATTTTTAGTTTATAAGCACCAGAACTGAAAACTTCTTACTAGTTTTTCTCTCTTTCTAGGAAAACTTTGAGAGACAGGAAACTGTTCGCCACATGCGTAAGTTCTGGCAGCTAATGTTAGTGTTGAGCTGCAAGGAAAAGACAAGACATGCCAAGGGTGCTGGTTGGGAACTTTTCTGTCAAGGACTTCTTGTGAAGGCTGGCAGGCCAGCAAGGTTCTGCCATTGCCTAGCATTGCCTCTACAGCACAGGAAACAAAGTTAAGTGAACAGTCTCTCTCCCAGCCAGCTTCTTTAGTTTATTTAAGTCCAAATCTTGCAAAGACTTGTACATAATCTAACTTTACACAGGTGGATAGTTTCACTGAAGTCAAAGAGATTTATTAACCTGTATTACACTGAGCACATAACTTAAGTTTTGGAAGAAGCAAGGCATCAGATTGTAAACTTGCCAGGGCAAAGGCCATATTTTATTCTTGTATATATCAGGACTATGACAACAAGCTCTTAATCCCATCTAGAACTCCAGTGTGCTACCATAAAATAAATAACATCTATCAGCTGATCCATCTAATTTTTTTTAAATCATGTGCATGTTGCAGAAAGGTAATACTAAGTTATTTATCACAGTGACTTAATCTTCAAAAATTAGATTTTTTTCTTTGTGAGTAAATGGTGATAAGAGACGTGCTGGGAAGCTAGGATACTCCTATCTGATTTTTTTCAGTTACAAATTTCATTAATCAGTATCGTCATTCTTTATTTTGAAAAATAGTAATGAAACTGAACTACGACAAGCATTTCAAAGTTCAGTTAAACAACAGTCAGCCAGTAGAAAATTTTGTTAATTGGATTACTATTTTTCTCATTTAGAACAAATGATGCTAGCAAAGATACAAGGAGCATTCAGAAACACAGGATAAAAACATCCTTAATCAGGTGTAACTTCTACACTGAACTATCAGTCCTGACAAACCAAAATTAGCCTAAATTACTTTGATTTGCAAACACACAGACAAATCTTAAGTGATGAAAAGATTAAAGTTAGTGTCATAGCTCACTTTAACACTTAAAAAATTACCCCAAATATTTATTTTTAATATTATATCTACATTTAATATTTTACATTTACTTATATGCTTTCCTAAGGAGGATAAGTAACTCCTTAAACTCTGACATTATTTAGAGGGAATGAGTCTGATATTTTGTATTTGAAAGTAAGGCTCTTTATTTCTACATTTTCATGTAATATAACAAATTAAACATAGGAAACAGTGCTGGAGTTGCTACAGAATACTGAATTCTGAAACAGCCTAGACCGTAACTGCATCAACAATTATCAAATCCTGCATTCTGAAATCTTCACTTAAAAACTTTATCTTATTACTATAATGTAAGAGAAATACCATTCAACATTCCCCAAAAAAACCCTCCTTCAGGAATAAAACTAGTTTTGAACTTATAACAAACATCTCTAATAGAATTACAATACAGTTATCTCTGAAACAGTGAGACAGAACCTTTGCTAACGAAGCATTTCAGACAGTACTTATCCTTCTCCCTTGCACAAGAATTTTCTCTCATTTCTAATCCTGATAATACTATTGTTATTCTCTCTCTTTTGACAACATTTCAGAGATAAATCAATTGATTGGTAGAGGTGAAAAAGAATATATTACCTGCAAACACAATGGAATTTAGACCTCTTCAACAGGAAATTTTTTGCAGCATATTGCAAGAGTAGGTCCATCAAAAATTGTAATAATGTAAGAATTAATCAGCAGCTTGTGAAATAAATATAACAAAACTCAAGGGTTAAGTGGTTTTGTCTTCAACTGGAATTTAAGTTAGCTCCAACAAAAATCAATAATGAAAAGAGATTTTTGAAGAAACTGGATCAAATGCAACTAAACCTGTAAAAGGTTATTTTAGTTTATGCAATCTGTTACACTTGAAAGTCAGTCTGTAAAATTCTGTGTATGTTTACTTATAAGATTTTCCCTAGAAGAATCCTGCCATGATAAACGAGATGTATTACCCAGGAGTTCATCCTCTCTTTATTTTTTTCTCTTTTTTCTTTCTTACTGGAGGATCTATTACAAGAACTGTAAATGAAGGCCCTAAAAAGATCTCTCATATCTTGAAATAGTGTTCCTAGGGAAAATTGTTATAAGTCGGAATCATTCAGAAACAACTGCAACTGTTACTATGCTGAAATACATCTATACCTTGATGTACCGTGATCTGTCTTGTAAAGTCCATAGAAAAAAATGGTACTATAGAGCCTCTCCTTTCTGTACTTTAGATCTGCTTGGAGCCATAAGATCACTTTTCTTTATTGTTTAGTAAGTGTTTTTTAATGAAATGTACTGCTGTTACTATATAGGACTCAAAATAAGATCTATATCACTCTCCAATAAAAGAAAATTATTGAGTTGGATATCTAAAGTTACTACCCAGAGGCTACCCTGGCACAGAATTTATAAATCTCTAAGCAGTTAAGTATAATTGTCTTTCTGGGTTTTGGGAAGAAAGCCAAATAGCAGGTTTAGTTACAACTGAAGAAAAACATTTTGTGTTGGACTCTCTTCATCTGGTGGCTAAAACAAGTGAAATTCCCACAATGTAAGACTGAAAGAAAAGATAAGAAATACAAAACCTAAACAGGAATGATCAATAGATGCTTCTTGAAGAAGAATCATGGAAACATCAACAGAATGAAGGAAAGGAAAACTACTGGAGCCTCCCAACACAACTGTCAAAGCACAGCCCATCCCAGACTCAATCTTCCTGGGCACTTTAGAAAAATGTTAAGCAAAAATACTTAGTATGGATCTAATATTCTTCAATCTTCTCTCTAAAATACTTGTGGATAGAACAATCTCAATATTTCAGGGGAAAGAATGAGAAACAAGAAGGATCAAGGGACAATAAAAACAACTCTCCACTATGTGAGGGTGACCTTTTTTCTCCACCATGAACATACCTCCTTACAACCCTTTCTAGAAAGACAATCAGGCAATGTTTATAAAAGGAGCTGCAAGATAAAGCCAGGACTTCACTTGTCACAAATAAGACATCTAAGTGAGGCTGTGAGTCATTTTTGTGAAGAAGTGAGCCAAACTGAATTTACAGCATTTTGTACCTCAGAAGCTGGGATATCTTAATGAGAGCGATAGTTTGCTGCAGCTACAGTGGGATACACTTTGGCCTTTCTGTCCTTGGAGTTCAGGTCTCCTAAAGGCAACAAACTGCCCTCACAATTTCCAAAATCTCATTTTCAGGACATTAGTCTGCACCCCTAACCTTTAGTAAGCCTAAGGAGTTGCCCAGTCACTTTTGAATTGCTCAGTGCAGACAGCCATGAGAATTTAACATGAGACCTTTCAACAACACAGGGCCAGTTTGAAAGAGTTTCTTGTTCTTTTCATGCAGAATTGCACTTTTTAGGTAAAGGAGACTAGCAAATCCTTCCAGAAGAGTTTGTAAGCTTCCTTCTAAAGGAATGCACCTTGCCTCCATTCACAGTTCTGTGTAGTCATGCGTTTGGTCATATGTTGCTAGACAGCTGATGATGAACATAGATTTGACAACTTATATAGTTTACTGTCATCCACTCCAGGTATTCCAGGGTCCTTTGTAGCTCTGGTCCAAAATTAATTATTTATTTTTCTATGCTTTGGAACTGTGAGCTATTTTTTTCTTCTTCAGAAGGTCAAGGCAGAGTACTCTGGTTGGTTAAGAAGCACTTCTGGCAGGGTCAGTCAGGACCCAAAGCAGGCAGACAAGAAGAAAAAAACATTGTCCCACTACTTGTAGAAGGCTTAGATAACAAATGCTACCCAGTCCAAAGGCCTGGGAATATTTTAACACTATAAGGAGACACTGGCAAGTCTTTGTTCCTGCATGGGAATGGCTCTGTGCATATTAAGTTCAACTTGAACTAGTAACAAGAAAATCCTTTGTTAATATAAACCAGATTAATTCAGCAGACTTTCTTCCAGCTGTTAACTTAATCTGTTGGAAATTGCCATCCCTGCTGTTGCAGAACTCTCCCTATCAGGAAGCCTCGCTGTCATATGTCCACCATCCTGTTCCTTCTACAAGGCCTTTCCTCTTGGACTGCATCTGGATTCAGTTATTGGTGTAATGCTACATCCCAGACTGGAAAGGGCATATTTGTATGGATATGGGTTGGCTAGTGATGAATGTTTATATGACAAGGACTGAAAGTGACTTTGATGTTAAAGTAGGTGAGGGAGGGGCTCTAGGGAAAAGGGAATAAAATCCCCAAATATGTAGGTTCTTTTTCTGCTACCAACTTAGAAAAAACGAGTTATAAATACGGCCCTGTGTTTCAGCACTGGTCAATCATTATGGTTTATATCACGATTAAACAAATTTTCATCCTGCTTCTTGTACTAGTGTCATGTAGGTGATGCTGAAGTGAAGTAATCACAGACAAAAACTGTAAAGATCCTATCAGTTAAATTACTGTATTGTTTTTTCCTCTTCAGAGACACAAACATAAATTATATATCAGGTTTTCATATGAGATTCCACTGCTTAGCAACAACAGTTATACTGTCTTATTACATAGAAAAGTGTTGAAGTTTAAGGCTGGGCCAGCCACTAAACTTTGAGAGATGCTCTCTGTGATCATTCTACCATCCTCCTGGGAGGATAACAGGAGAACCAGGAAGAGAGGTTGAAAGTTTTAAGGTTGAAAAAAAATACCTTGAAGTGGTTTAATGAAAAAAATACTAATAGTATCAGTGAGGATATCGAACTATACACGTACAAGGATACAGATATGCTCGAAGACACAAGATAATATGTTAATATGGGACCCATGCCTTCCAGAGGACAATAAGGTCCTGAGCAGGAAAAGAAAGTCCCAGGCTGGACTCGGCAGCAAATGCTAGAACTCAAGCATCAAGTCCTGATAACAGTTCCAAAGAAAGAGAAAAGGAGCTGTGCTTCTGCCACCCAGGGTGGGGAGGGGCAGGGAAAGACAACCTGGACTGTCGAATGGTGCTCCTCTGCAGCGTGAAAACAGGATACTTGGAACACAACCAGCACAGGAGCAATGACAAAAACTGGTGACACCAAAATAGGCACCAAGAAGCCCCAGGGCTCTGTTTAGGGGCCCTTATATACTGAGCACCATGGGAAGGAACACCATGATTGGTCCATTTGGGTCACCTGACCCAGCCTCTCCTCCCCATAGGCACACCTGCATGCATCCCCCACTGACTGCCACCAGTGCCAGCAGCCCCAGAGAACATTTGTCGTGGTGCTCTCAAACCAGGACAAATAGCAAGAGTAAGATTGCATTGCTAATTCCCTCGCCAAAAAATCTTGCATCTTAGCCCATATGCTTCTCAGGCTGTTCACATACTTTTTTTTGTTTACACACTTTTCAACACCCTGTCACAGGTCAACTGACATTCTTCCACATACCCAGGTTTTGTAATGTCCATGTTTCCTATGATCAGTAACAGGAGTCAGAAAAAAGAACATCATGGAACATTCTTTCAAAGGATGCTGTTGGTGAGGAATATCTTAATGCAAAATCATACATTCAGATCTAGAAAAATTCAGATGGGTGATACTTAAGGTTTGTACCAGCTAGTTTCTTAAATACGTCAAATAATAAAAAAATATTTAAGCAAAAGTAAAATGACAACTTGCTCTGTAAATAAAGGTATTTAATCGCCAGTAAGGAGCTGTGAGGGGGTTCTAGCATGTTGCTTGTTGACCAGCAAAAGTTGAATCACCTAGTTTATATAATTGTCATGATAGTCACATCTACCATACGTTAAAGCTGCATTTCATAGACAAAAATGTCACACAACATAATTTTCAGTAAAGTTTGTGCTATCTACTGATCTAATTGTTTCTGACAGCCTAACCATTGCATTCAAGGTCTTTCATGAAAATTTACTGGACTGAAAGCAATGCAACCAATACAGGAGTCGTAGATACCATAAGCAGAGAAATTAGTGGGAAGATAATTATTTTCTGAAGCAACTGGTTTTGGAAGATTCCCTCCCTAATCAGTGCTTCCAACTAAAAGAGGTTGCTGGTTACCTGCCTTATGCTATACCATGTTTCCCCAGAAAAGCTACAAAAATCCCTTTTTTATTTACATGAAGATTGATATTTACCTGAAGAAATGTCCAAAATTTCTAAGTACGCACTAACCTATTGTGCCTCTGCTTCTCTGCATCAGTAACACTGAATAGGGCTGAAGGGATCTGGATCATGGCCTCAGTCTATGATTCCTGATCTATAGGGGCTATGCTGTAGCAGCAACCTGGATATTATAGAATCATCAAACAACTCAGGCTGGAACGGATATCAGAGGGTCTCTAGCCTGACTTCCTGCTCAAAAGGGTCAGCTATGAGGTCAGATCAGATTCTGCAGGGATTTAAGTCAGTCTTCTTCTCCAAGAAGAGAGTGTTAAAAAATGGCAGGTGTTCATGTGGTGCACAAGACTGTTATATTGCTAGGTTTTTGCATTCTCATTCAGGGATGGTCTAAAATCCAGTGTACTCCCAGAGATAAAAGGCAGCAGTCAAGTGTTGGAAATGCCACTAGCCTCTGAGCAAAGTCAGCAGAAGGAAATTCTCTCAGACTGCCCATGCTCAAGAACAGAAAGGAAGGGAGGAAAGGAATGAGACAGATTCTATTTCTTGATTTTAATTATGCACATGATAGGAGACTGAGAGAGACCCACCAAAGAACAGCCAATAGTCTGGTAGTAAAAGTACACATTTGGGTTTGAGATATAAAATTTCACATCTGAGGTCTAAATCAGCAAAACAAGGAACCTCCATATCTGTGTTCCACTTCAGCAATGAGTTTCCTAATCACAACTGTAAGTTATCACAGAGTGAACAAGTCAGACTCACAAATGTTTAAGTGAAGAACTTTTAACACATTTGGGCTTATAGTCCTTCCAGGCCAAAGATTTGAAATTTCAAACATGCATGGGATTGAAAAAACACTTCCTTCATCTTCTTCTTTAAATCTACTTATTATCCAGATAATGGCTGAAAATTTCAAACTTTTAGTTTTCTGGCACAATGTAATTCCAGTATTAAATTCTACAGTTGTGTTGCAGATTCTAAAAAAGAATTTTCAACATTCTAGAAGTTTCCATATGCAAGAAGTTACACAGCTGACTCTGATTTTTGGCTCATAATTCTTCTTTCCTGATTAGAGTGTAAAGAAGAAAAAATGAACTTAATCTTAGTTCTCAGAGCCCTTGAGGGAAAACTACCTCTAGGTCAGGCTCATGGGGAAATTGTAGACCAAAGCACTATCCTTTCTACACGTACATTTATGCTAGATCCAGAGGGAATATTTACTGCAGCACTTAATAGGTTTATCAAAAGTAGGACTACATAAGTCACAAGAACCTTCAGGGATGGAAAGATGATTGTTTTTACACTGATGGTCTTTGCCAGGGCGCTTATGACTGCTTTGCAGCTGCTTTGCACAAGCACAGTTGGTGTAAAATAGCCTTTGGCTACCTATGAATCAGTCCTCTACTCCAAGCAAAAACTGAAGGATTTTGTCCAATGTCCTTAAATGGGATGAGTATACCTCAAACCACGGGAAGAAATCAACTTTGAGTTAATTCTAAGTGGCTTTTTGAGCAAGAAGACACAGGGACTGTAAAGAAAATTCAGAAATCTTGTTCTTTTTATTTTACTTTCTGGCTTTTATTACTCAGCTCTTTTTCTCTGTGGTTGCAATGTACTTTATATATAAAAAAAGAAATCTTTTAAGACAGAAGCTTCAAGTATTCTGAAGTGAGTGTGAGTTAGTCTTGGCTATGTAACAGCAACTGCCCTGGTAAGAATGCCACAGAGCAGGACAGGGTGAGAAAGCAAAGATTTTACATATACTTGTAGGAAAATATTAAAATGAGAAAAAAATGCCAATATCATGTTCATTCATTTTTCCTCTGCAAGATGTGCTTTGTGATGTAGCAGAGAAAGTACGTGACTATCTCTTTAAAAGCCATCATACCAATCAGCAGGTTTAACTGTCAAGCAAGCTGATGTAGGGCTCTTTGAATTACTGAGTGAGGGATATTCTTCCTGCCAGGTCCTGTCCCCTGTAGGCACTGCAGAGAAGTATTATAGGGCAGTCCTTACCTTGGGAATTAGCCTGCAAGACCCCAATGCTGTCATCAAACTGCATAGATTTGATGTTGAGTGACGCCAAGATGCATTCCTTGTCCTGCAGCGAAGCATCATCAATATTATTCTGATTGGCTGACAGGATAACGCACATGTCGCAGAGGTTGATGTTGACAGCCCTTAAATCAGCCCGACTTAATGGTGTACCCTTCGGCACAGAGAAAAAAAAAAGGGGGGGGGGAGCAGGAGAGGAAAAAAAGAAAAACAAATTAAAGATTGAGAAGGAGCTTTGGGAAATTATTTAACAAGTATCTTTTTTATGCTCTGACATTAAGCCGGTCTAACTATGTGCCAGGGAATAGGGGACGTGTGCTAATCTAAAGGGTAGTTGGTGCTGATGGCAGCATTTTAGGTTCAGTCTCAATACTCAGTCAAGCTATTACTAACAAACAAGAAACAGGAATAATGCCAGCATTCTACATCTCATCGGTGACTTGAAATTGTCTTGATTTAAATTGCTATCATGTGGCAACCTCTGGCTCTCTGAATATAACAAGGGGTGTGTTTTAACTGTCTATTTGAGTCACAATGGTCTTGGGAAAAAAGAATAGCAATTTAAACAGGAAAGCATTATGTGTCCTACACATCTGAAATGCAATCAGGATAAAGCTATTTTTTTCTACCTGAAGCAATACACCGAAAAGGTTAATCCTTTTCAATGTATGTTTTTGGTACTTCTAGAAGGAAAACACATTGATCTTCAAAGATGTGTGATTAAACTCTTTGAAACAGACACAAGACTTTATCTTAATGGGCACAACTCATGAAACATTCCCGGCTTCCACAATTCTCAGTTAGAGAATGCAATAATTAAAATGAAATGTTGTGGTAGTCCGTGGGGGTTTTTTCATAGTTAACACAACCGAGACATGACACTTAATCCATTATTGTTTCGTTCAAATGTAACACTTGCCTTTCACATCCAACAGTTTATATGTCTAGTTACAGAAAAGTCTATGTTATGGGGGCTGCAAGGTCCAGGGGAAAAAAAAACCAAAGCAATTTTTGTATAGAAAATAGATTCTGCTCTGCTGCCTCACATGGTTTCATACCCAAAGACCCTAATGATGATGAGGAAACTAAGCTGTCCCCTTGTCACACAGCGACTTTCATAAAACCAAGTCAAGACCCTACTCTTCCATCTCCTGATCACTCATGGTGAACATCTGAACTCCACTGAGAATATTCAATGCAAAAGTGAATTTAAAATGTGCAAAGTGAAGGTAGAACTCAATTCTCATTCAGTAGTTGCCACCTAGTTTTAGATACCAGCCTGACTTTTCAATTTACTTTCAATAATTTGAGGTATGAGACCTTGTGGAAAACATTATATATCACATAGATATGATTCAGTTATAAAGTACTCAAAAGGTAGGATATGATTATTCTTGCCACCTTAATTCTGCCCTTTACGTCTGTACTGTGCATCAAGTGAAGCAGGATTCCTGTGGGGAAAAATAATACGTGATCATGTAATTAATTAAAAGCCTACTCCTAATGATTTTATGCAAAGGGACAGAATTAAGGTTGCCTGAGGATATTTAAAATTGGCATTTGCCTACTTTTTAAGAGTTTACTCAGCAGTTCAAATGCCTCTTTTAATACAGACTTTTAAAATGAAATTACCACTTTTTTTTTTAAACAGAACAAATGTTTTTATATTCAGCTGTAACCACATCCCCATCAGGTATCAGCAGCAAGTTTTACCTCGTGAATCAAAGAACAGAGAAGTAGGAAATGAGTTTGAGTGGTCTCCCTTTAACACATGATTCCTACCAGTATGATCTCAGAAACTTCAGTAGACTTTTAAATTAAGAATTAATCAGATCAGAATAATGCTGATATTTTTAACTTTATATCACTGTTTTGAACCTCATAGGCTGAAAATAAAAAAGAAGAAAAAGAAAAAGCAGTAATGATGTCTGTGTAAGTCTTCAGCACCTTTGACTACAATTCCTTTATGTAGTCTGTATTTTTAAAGATGCATTAAGCATTAGCTGTTTAAGTTGAAATTAATCCAAAACAATTCTAAATTTGGACACAAACTGGGGAAGGGAAAGCTGGTGTACATTTCTTTAATGCCTTTTCAGAATTCAGAATTGACACTTTACAAAAACACATTATAATATATATACACACATTATATACTGGATAGTTTAGAAGTAGTAGCTAGATTCTACTCTGCTCCACAGTTCAACAGTATTATTAATTTAATTCTGATTCCTCAGTCTTTATCTTTCACAGTGACTGGAATTAAAAGCGATTGGCAGGAAGAGGAGGATATTAACTGACCAAATCTGATATTGACACCATTTTTGTGACAGCAGAAAATCTTGTGACACCATCTGTTGGATCAGTTTACAGAAAAAAGCCAAGGGCTAACACTAAAACTGCATTTACAGTAACAAAGACCTACAGCCGAATTAATCAAAAAGTGAAGGCAGTCTTTCCATTCTATAGCTATTTTTACAATTATTCAGTTTAGGTTACATCCATCATTGATTCATTTACTTTTTTAACTCCTGAAATGTAATTATTAAGAACATACAACTTCATAATTTTGCATTTTGATAAAAACATCCATGACTTTACTCTGTCACGTACAGAGCATTCTCTTTTGTACTTATACAGTGGGCTTTTCTTCCTCCTGCCTATATCTTTGTGGGTCATTTATAGCTATGACCATCTAAAATTACTAGCTTGGAGGGCTTAATTTGTTCATTATGGAGCTCATGTTTCTAAAATTTGAGCACATGAGTGAATGATAATGATGTATAGGAGAAAAAGGACCTCTGTGTTGTGGTTTTAGTGGTTGTCCCTACTAAAATCAATAGGAACTTCTCATTGATTTCAACAGGGTCAGGCTTTTGCCTACTTCCACACATGGCGGGATTTTGCACTGAAATGCTATGGCAATGCTCCTTATAAAGTAGGCTAACCTACAGGAAGTATTTATGAATACAAATAGATATTATGTAGAGTAACAATAATTTTTTTCCAAAGGTTTTGTGGGTATAAATACCACCATAAATAACTACTGTCATTCTGTCAGGGAAATCACAACATCAGAACCGGCTACATGCAGTGAATGTTCAATATACAACACAGCTAACACATCTGATAGCAGCTGAAATTCATCCGATGAGGATGACAAGAAACCAAACACAGCAGCAAATATTTTCTAATAAGGTCTCACAGGGCTTTGTTTTCATAGACACAGTAAAGGGAAAATCTAAGTCCTGAGGCCTATAAGCAGAGAAAAGTAAAAAAAGCCTAAGATCAAAGTCAATATGAATCTGTCCAGTTGGTGTCCTAAATAACAGTATCAATAATATGGCTTTGGACTTACAGGCAAGATTGAAACCTTGGGGAAGTTATGCAGTGTCTCCCATTCCCTTCTCAGGTATTCAAGTGAACCCACAAACACAATGTGCTTGAGTTCATGGTAGTGAAAGTTGCTGGCTCGTAATGGCATCACTAAATTTCTTAATCCAATCAAAGCAGATTTAACATCCCCAAATATGCAAACGACTACATGCCCACTTAAAACTGTCATCGCTGCTTCACTTCGAGTCTAAAAAAAAAAAAAAAAAAAAAAAAAAAGTAAAAAAAAAAAAAAAAAAAAAAGACAAGGGAGAAATGAAACAAAGGGAAGTTTAAATCATATATTGAGTTTTAAATCAGGAAAAACACAACTGTCAATATTGTTCATGCACAAAGAAGCAGTTTGATAATAGCTGTTCATTTTACCCGTATTTATCCTTCATTAAACATGCTCAGCAGAAGAAAACTTCGCTCTTGTTTGCAAATCCTTCACTGTTCAGGAAGACATTGTACTGGACTAAATTTTTGTCCTGTGCATGTTTCTACACATGTGGTTTAAGATTCTGGTTACAATCAAAGTATTAAGAGTTTAGCTAAGAACAGAATTTGGACTACTATGCATTTAGCCATTGGAAGGATTATAGAAAAGAGATGCAAAACCATGCCTTAGCTGATGAATTACCAGTGGGGATTTTTCAGGATCAATCTGAAAAGGAAAATGTGAGCACCTAATCGTCTTAGTAGGGCTTTGTGGTATTATGCGTATCTTGTGAATTGAGGACCGTGTTCTCCTAAGAGTCAAAGTTCTTACTTTAGGACAAGCTGCTACTACTCTGAGAAGCAATCAAAGAACCCTCTACCCCACTCCGCTTTACAGTGGATGCCCACCATACTCTATAAGACTAAATAATGCACAAGATTGTGACTAATATCAACTTTCCAGGCCCACTGGACTTCCTAAGTTGTTGAATAGATAGAAGCAAAAAAGTCTCATGAAGAACATTTGAATGATGTTCAAAATTATCTTCTTGTCTCAGTGACAATAGTAAATTTCTGCACTAATTTCATCAGTAGTAATGTCACTTGAGCAGGCAACTCAAACACCAAGATGATTAAATAAAGTCATTAAGAAAAAAATGACCTTCATTTCTGGAGCCAGTCTTAGCATTATTGCACTCCATTGCAGATCCACTGATATATTGCCAAGCAATTGTACAGTCAGAACCATTACATAGAAATTTTGTACAATGGTGATAATGGTGACAATGGTGAACTGCAATTTTTCCGCCAGACTTATCTATAATATACATCCTTTTTTCTAATTATAGAAGCATGGCAATGTGCAATAGAGATTGCAATATGCAGCCGAGGTGTTCACTATGTAAGAAGAACAGGAACTCTAATTAGAAGTCTTCTCATCAGTTAAAAAATACATAAGCTTTCAATTTCTCTGGGGCAATTATCCTGATTTTCACACAACTCTATCAAGAGAGTGGCCTTGGCCCTTCAAACCACACATAACATAAGCCAATGCTCAAGTAAAGCATATGAGTCGTCCCATGCCTCTGGGTCAGGAATACTGAGAGACCCAAGTCTTGAAGAAATTATGTGTCCAACTTAGAACACAGAGATCAAGTCTTGAAAGAAATTATGTAAAAAATGTCTGCAGTCTGTCTGTATGCAGCTATGTAGATTTGATGGTATGTCAAATAAAGTCATTAATACCTAATATTGTTGGAATCTCACAGGGACAAAACAGACCTTGAGAAGTTCTCTTCTGATTGAGGGACCATCAAGTATCAATTAGAAGACAACCAGGGAAATCCCATCATCTTCAAATTATGTACTCATTTGTACTTGTGTGGTCTCTGAGGACAGCATTAAATTTGCATGACTATGACTGTAGACATAAATTGTGGACTGTGAGTTTGAAAAGGAGTAGGGAAGCATTTTTCTGGCAGAATCTTTATTGGCGATGATACATGAAGAGAAAGAACCTAGCCAGACTTACAGATTCACAGGCTGGCAGGGGGTAAAATTAACATGACATCACCAAGGGATGAATAGTGAGGCACTCCACAGCACCATTTTTGGAGAAATACTTTTCTAAGTGGGACAGCATGCAAAAGTTTTCGGTTAAAATGTTTAGAGCATAAAGGAAGATTTCTATCTCTGTCACAAAGTATTGTACAGCAGGACTGTCCCTCCTTGTCTGCTGAATACATATAAATGCATGCTATTTCAGGCTGTTCAGCCAAACTCCATCTCACAGCTCAGACTCTAGAATTTGGAATTTACTTGCTTGACTGTTTAAACATGATATTGCAATTCCAGGCAATGTCACAGTTATTACAGAAACCCCTGAGAAGAAGTGGAGACAAGCTTTTAACCCGTGACTGCGAGAATAAACTGGGGCTGCCACCATCATCGGCTACACCACACCACAGTGCAGGAAAATCTGAGAGAGCCAGCTCAGGAAAAGCTTTACAAAGTGTGACAAAGTGAAGATCCACCGGGGAGTTCATTTCAAACATCATCAGTTTTGTGTACGAGATCTGGAGTTAGTTACTTGTTACCTTTAGGTATGAGTACATGAACACAAGTGGCACAAACTTTCATCGAGTAAAATAGACTGTGATAGGCCCTCTAATTATTTTTAATGACTCGAGTCAGTTTGATGGTTTCCCCAGTCAAACAAACAAAGCAAACATAGACTAGGCTCACTACAACATCCTGGAAAGGCAGAGTAGTACTACTACTACTTACTCTGGCCTATTTAGGCATCTTGAAATGCTGGAAATTGAAAGAGAATTTCTAAGAGAGAAAAATTCACATCAATAAATAAGAGAAAATGCAAATCAACACTTGCCTGTATTAGAATTGTAATGGCCTTGTGTAAAGAGATAAACTGAGTATGTAAACTTAAGTATTTCCAATCTCAATTCTCTAAAGATTTCAACCAAATACGCAAATTTCAGCTTATAAAAAACAAATTCTCTGTTTTGCACCAGTTTTCACTGTTGCACTTGGCATGCAGATTTATATAAGCATAATTCTTTAACCAAAATTATTCATTTTCATCACGCTGTGTTTCTGATTTCAATATGTCGTATTTAATGATAGTAGAGATTTATTTATTAATCTATTAGATATCAGTTCTACGGTTCAAATAACTTCTTTTCAAACATAATTCATCATCAATACCTACCAAAATGACCTTTTCAATGTCCTTGGCTGGACACCAATGAAACATCCCTGTAGAGTCGTATTTTTTCACATTGGCATCCATATTGTCAATCTGCTCATTGCCAGGAATTAACAAGGGGTCATGCCTGGGGAAAAACAAGTTGAGGACAACATAAGTGGAAAATATTATGAATTATGGATGGAAATATATCCCAAGAGCTGTGTACAAAGAGGGATAAAAGTAAAAAACCTGAATATTTACACTTTAACATGCTTTCAGTGCGGGCACTTTTAAACAAAAGCTGAAAAAAAAAACTGTTAGTTTTTTAATTTTGGGTATGTTTCAAACACTTTCTATATTCTTTCTACACCAATAACCATTTAATTTTAAACAGGGCTTTGTGACACCCTCACATCCATAAAAGTTTTTTTTTTTCTTTCCAGTTTCACCCCTCCAAAATAAATATCAAAGTTGCTATTAGCATCTGCAGTGAAGTAGAATAGATAGGAACAGAGCCCCATGCTGACTGACTGGCATAAGTATGGAAAGCCAATTACTTGCTTTTACCACATACAACTTCTGACGTGATGCTCTTCGCAGTAAAAGCTTTAACAGGCTGCACTTTAAATATTTTAGCAATTTGCCCAATCATATTTTGCTTTCCCAAACTGAAGCCCTTTAAAGATTCAACAGTATGTCATTTTAGAGCAGAGTGACTAACAAATGCCCACATCTGGAATACATGATTTTAATACCAAAAAACAATGTCCATTTTCTCTGACAACTCTACCTGTAATAACCTTTTAAGTGTTTTTACAGCAAGATTTTAAAGCATAAGGCTTCTCAAAGGAGAAGCAAATAACATTTTCATAAACTTGCTCTCCACCTATGTAGTTACATCTAAGCACAGACACACACAGTTCTTTAATTTATATGTTAAAATCAAACATTAAACTAAGTACTAAGTGACTCTAACACTCTCAGACACTAGTGAGGACGCCTAAGTGATTGCATTATACAATAGCATTAGAAGGGAGACTGTATTTATAAGGCACAGGGTAAACTGACCCTAAAATCTCAAATTCAAGAAGGGAAGAGACTTTACGCAAAACTACAGTCTTTACCTAAGGTTTTTGTCATGAATGCTTGAAATATCCCAATACAGAACTGTAACATTTCAAAGAAGAAAATATTTACAACATAGGAATATGCTAAATACTCTGAGACAGGTAGCCAAATTTTCAAGCAGTTTGCCTTTTCAAGCCTGTTAAAGAAATTCCCAGCTAATGCTGAACTCTCAAAACTGGAAAGTTTACTGCTTTTAAAGCATATGAGCCAGCAGACTATGGTAAGAACCTCTCTTCTGCATTGTATACTAAAGCAGACTTTGAACATTGTGTAGGATACAGGTTAATTTACCCTCAATATAATACAATAAGTTACCATGCTTAAAACAGTTATGCTTGCACACCTAAGAAAGTTATACTCTCTAATTAGGTCAGGGCAATTAATTTGTGTCATTTTATAGCCACTGATTATATATCCATTGAAGTCAGTGGAAAATTCTCATTCATTTCACTCAAAAAGGGTCAACTCCATAGAAAGTAGCTTAAAAGAACTTGAGAAACTATAACATGTTCCACTTAAACCAGAAACTTTTTGATGCTATAAGAAAAAGCAATGCACTACATGACAAAGGCACAAGTCACAGTTTTCAGAGTTTTTTACAGTCACTCAACAGAGATACAGTTCAGTGCATTTCATCATCAACCCACTAGCAGCAGAGGAGTCTCTTGGGGATGACCTGGAGTTTCTGACCCTACTCCAGGTTTAATAATGAAAGGCCTTGCACAAGTATGCTCCTGCTTTTGTGGGAAGCAGGGGTGATTTGGTGCAAAAGCTGTACCAAAGGGTTTTGCTGTGGGATTTTGGTTGTTGCGGGTTTTTTGTTCTGTTTTATTTTTTAATTTCTAGAAAAATATCTAGGCTCTGCATTCTCCTACTCTACTCATCAGTGAGCTGCAGCCAAGGTAGTTTTGGCTGATTTAACTGTGTTGCTGCTCATAGGGCATTCCCTGCTGCTCACAGTTGTATGCGGTGCACTAAGGTCTGCAGCCACGGCTACAGTTCCATTTGAAGGTTGTAGTAATGTTCAGACAGCATTTACTGGTGCTCTATCCTAGCTATTTTTCCTGACGGAATGTGTTTCAAAATAAGAAAGTTTGCCAAAAGATTAGAAATCGTAGGGAGCTTTCACTGTGAAATGTTTTTATTTCTGTTGTTTTTGTGATTTGGCGTTTTTTTCCCCAAACTTCCACAAGACATTTCTCCATGAGCTTTTGCAGCAAAGCACTGAACAAAAACAAAGCTCCCTGATCAAACCTCCTTTTTCTTTCAGAAATCAGATGCATATAGGAAGGAATTTTCTTTTTCCCTTTCCCTCATCAGAGAAACTATAATAAATCAATTTGTAAAAAATGCCACATTTTCTAATCAGTTTCTTTACTGCTCTGAGATTTAAAGCTAAACAGATCATCTGAAGCTTTCACAAAAATGAGTATTTAGTAATACTCTAACACCAGTTACAGAAATGATACAAATTGAAAGTAATCTTCTAACAAAGCAGGTGATAACAGGTAACTGACATCAAATTATGGTCAACTGCTTTGAGGTCTAAAGCAATTTTCCGTATGTGAGTGCTTAAAGCTTAGTGTAGTTTTCATTTCAGTAAGGACTTCACATCCTAAAAGGGAATATTCAACGTAGCTTGCATCAAAGACTTATTAGAAATATAACCCATTACTATATTTTCTAGTTATTTTAGGCTTAGTCGGAGTGTGCTATCAAAGGAACAAAGAATGTGAATCATTAGATATAACTTCCCATTGAAGCTTTTAGGTAAGAAATTGTGATTTTTTTTTTTAAAGCAATCCATGCACTTATTTGCAGTATGATAAACTGTTAGGATCCTCTGCTTTGCTGCTTGGAGGATAGAAAGTGGGAGACTTAAAATAAGCAAACAGGATGGGACACATAAGAAGAGTGTGCTAATAGATATTATTGCAGTACTTTCCTCTATGAGAATGCATTATCGCCTACAAGGGAAACTGTGGTAAGACTAGCCATGCCTTGTGTTTCAGAATCTGTGGAGTTTTTAGAAGCATGCTGATTAAATTCTAATCTTCTGGGCTAAGATATTGTTTTAATCTCTCTTTGATCAATGATTTTTTTATCTTCAGCAAGGCAACCTCTGAAGATATCTATGGAGGTTGAAAACTGTTTACTACTAAAATTCAACTTTGTCCTCAGATTTTAGAACATATGCTGGCTTATGTACCTAAAAGCTGAACTGATGTTTGGACTTTGTTGGTTCGATTTTTTTTAAACAAGGTCATTTTATGAAGTAATACAATAATATAATAGTATTACTACTTTGGACATATACAGTCTCGTTAATCTGATGATCTAAACCAGCGTTGCAAACACTAAAAATTAATTAAGACAGACACACAGAGGCCAAGGCTGTCAAATCTGCCTAAGGGGTTTGGACACCCTCTTCCCATTAAAATTTATATTACGCAAAACATTACAGTTGTTGCCCTTAAAGCCAAATCATGGACTGAATATTTCTCCGCCCCCCTCACCCTTGAAGATGGTCCTGTCAAGCCATGCTTGAGTCACACTGGCAGGTTACTGTGGAAATGCTTGTATTAGTGCTGCAGCTGTGATGTTCTCCAGGGCTGTAAAGTCACCTGCTTGAAAAATTCAAATTATAGAATGAAAACCACCTTCTATCAATTAATCATAGAATGATTTGGGTTGGAAGGTAACCTCAAAGATCATCTAGTTCCAACCCCTCTGCCATGGCAGGGACATCTACTGATACCCATAGTGTTTGTTTTAATTGAGATGCTGGATTTTATGGCTTGCAACGACCCAAGCATTTCGTCATACCAGCTAGGAAAATACAGACCTGTGTAGCATGCATGGGAGAAAAGGAGCAAAAGTTACATTTCCCTCATCCATATCCCCAGTTTTAAAATAGCCTCTCGGGTTCTTATGGCAGTTATTACATATGCATGACTTAAAATGAAGAAAAAAACCCTCAGCTTTTCAAGGTTTTGAAGAGCATATAAAGCCATTTATGATCAATTAAACCTGAGGACAACACTAAATGCCATGTTACAGCTGCAACCCCAAAACACCTGCCTGGAAGACAACAGCCTAAAGCAAAACCGTAAATCCCACTTCCAGAAAACCAACTGCGAGGAAGTCATCATTACATTTTAAAGAGCACTGCTTTCCTAGCACACATTTGTAACTTCTTCAAACTTATTTACTTGGAGTTTTTGAGTCTGGAACTTGTGAGTCATGACTGAGGATGGACAGAACTGAAAAGATCATTGGGGGCCAAATGGCTGCTTCATAAAATGACTATTGTTTAGCATACTGTCTCATTCTGTCACCTATGTCTTAAGCCTCTTGCTATCATTCATATGCAATTGAGTATAAGAGCAACGTACCCTCACTGA
Source organism: Apaloderma vittatum (assembly GCF_000703405.1). Taxonomy (NCBI): domain Eukaryota; kingdom Metazoa; phylum Chordata; class Aves; order Trogoniformes; family Trogonidae; genus Apaloderma; species Apaloderma vittatum. The sequence goes on along the minus strand of NW_009735706.1, from coordinate 45,014 downwards.
TCTGCAGGGAACTGCTCTGTATGTCGAGCACTGGGAACAAGAAGACTCTATGACCAGCAGGGACCTTGCTGTTGTTTGAAAATAAACTGTAATGTACTAGTCTTTGCACAGCAGTAAAACAATAGCCACTTTTTATTCTGCTCTCCAATAAAATCCTCCTTGTATATAATCAATGGCAAAACCCCTGGGAGCAACACAAGTCCTCTTTAACCTGTGCTAGACAAAGAATACAGTTATGCTTTTCTTGGGTAGGTTTTGCCCACAAAAAGATGTTTAGCAGTCTCCTGCTCAAGATTCAGGGACTTAAAACTCACCACGTGCATGGTCCAGAAATTCTGAATTTTCCTACCTGACTTTGGGTGTGGATGCATGTTTAAGAGTGTGTGCACACACGTACTTAATTTTAGGAGGTTTGCTGAAGATAAAATAGGAATTGAAGACACACTAGAGAACGTCTCATGCATTTGAAATTTCTCCTACAACTACCCTAACAAATTGTGGCAATTAACATGCTGTTAGTGTTAGATGTATGCAGCCAGTGCAGGTGCTAATAATTGAAAAAGCATTTAGAGCTTTTACACCCTGGCTGAATATTTCATGATGTGCTGCATGTTTCACTATTTACTCAGTGGGCCTCTGTCACTTCAATCTTCTCTGACTGCTTTGACTGGTGCTATAAAGCTCAACCAAGATAGAGTGACGGCTTGTCACAGGCAAACTCCAGTGACTCCAGGAGCTCGCTGGGACTAGCTGTGAAGGTTGTCACGACATTCTGATGGAATTCAGCAAATGTTTTGTGACTAATACACCCAACATTTGTCGGCTACCATTAGCCATTCCTTGTGACCCTCTGCAGTCTGCATAGATGGCATTAAGTTGTAATGAGAATTTGTTGCCTACGTGTGTTACACTAATGACACTCTCTTACTGATCTTTCCTTTCACAGGTTAATCAGCAACGAAATGTATAAGGATTCAGTGCTTAGCTGCACCAGGCTTTAGAGAAGAAAAGCCAGTGCGACAAGTGAAAGAAAATCTTCAATGTCATTGAAGTTCTTTTTATCTTCAGAAGCCTTGCTGAAGAGTTCACAGTAATTTATCAATACTACTAAGGACACTGATATAGAGCTGTTTACTGTAAGAATCTTGCTCATTAAAGTATCTTGATACCTCAGGACATGCTATGAATATGCTTCTGCAATATGAATCCCTTCACACAGAAAATGAATAAAATAGTTACCTTTTAGACTTTTATGTGAGTATTTTAATGAGGAGGAGAAAAGGCACACAGCCAATACGTCTTCCCATTTTAGTATTTCCTATTTATATCTACTCAAGCTGCAGAAATATCAGTCCTTGTAGGGTAGGGGAATGTATTGGAAAAAATAATTTTTCACTTGTAAAAAACCAAACTCACAGTTAAGTGGCATCATAAACTATAGAAGTGGTTTTTTGGCATTTAGATGAAGTGTGTAGTCTCTATATCTTATGAAAAAAGCTACCATTTTCATAAGTCAAAGTTTATAAAAAATACATTATTTTCTTCAAACCTGGTTTAAATCTAAAGAGTTTTGGTTTTTTCCATTGCCTTGATCTGAGTGGAATTTCTGTTACCCTCTGAACTTTATTAAAAAGTTCATTAATTATTTTTTCTGCAGGAAAATTGTCCTTTTCTTTCCCAACACTGATCTCTCATCTTAAACACACTTGTGTTTTTCTTAAAAATAGGCCTAAGACAATATAGTGGTTACTGAGCTACTCCTCTGCTCATGTTGGTTGTAGTGAACTTGTAAAACAGAATCAGGAAGTGAAATGTGCTATGAAATACCTGTTGTGTTGCAGCTTAGTTATCATTGCATATTAGGACTGCATAAAGTTAGCACTGTAAATCATTAACAAAGGATGTAGAGTACATGATGGAAATCTCCAAGGCTGAGGGACATAAATATAAACCATTAACATGGTTAATCAGTGAGTTTTCACCCCATCAAACCTTACCTTCATGTCTGGTTTAGGGGAGTCACAAAAAATCATAGAATCATACAATGGTGTGTCTTCGAAGAGACTTAAAGATCATCTATTTCCAACCCTCCTGCCATGGGCAGGGACATCTTCCACTGGACCAGGTTGCTCAAAGCCCCATCCAACCTGGCCTTGAACACTTCCACGGAGGGGATGTCCACAGCTTCTCTGGGCAATCTGTTCCAATGCCTCATTGCCTTCACAGAAAAGAATTTCCTCCTAATATCTAATTTAAATCTACTCTTCTTCAGTTTGAAGCCATTATCCCTTGTGTTATCACTATACTCCCTGATGAAGAGTCCCTTGCCTTCTTTCCTATAGGCCCCCTTTAAGTACTGCAAAATTATCAGATTGAACTTCTTTTACCGGATTTTGCTTGAGGTGTGTTCCCCTCTAGACCTCCCATCACTTTTTTTGGTTCCTGTGAGAAAGCTCACAGTTTCAGCTCACAGAAGGACAGCTCTACTGTGACAGGGGCAATATAAATTCATCCTGAGTGGCACTAGGAATGTGTACGTACATTTGAGTGTATTTAGCTGAGTGGGTGGATGAGGAGGTAAATGTACACAGCCATTGTTCATATACTTAGAATATTATATCTAACTTCAGGAAAAAAGACAGGAGGTTTTCCCCTCACCTTCAGATAAATAATCTCATAAATTTTACAGAAACATATGCCAAAAATCTCACTTTTTTCCACGTCACTTAGCTGGGTCGACAGTCTCAGAGCAAGTTTTATGGTTTGGTTGGGAATTATTTTAGATCCTGGATCAAGAAAAATCCTCAGGCTTACGAAATTCTCCTTGGCAACGCACTGAAAACCCAGCGTCCTCTGATGCCTCTGATTCTTATGTGATCAGGGACACTAATGATAATGACCCTTTGCTGAGTATGCTACTTGTCTAGAGGCCTATGTCAACTACACCACTACATTCAGAGTGGACAGGGACAAACTATTTGTTTGCTCTTCAGGCCTCCTGGGCCCTGTCATATGCTATTTGTTCTTGCATTAAGAGGTAGTTTGACTCAGCTGGGCTGACATTTCCTTCAAGTCAGTGTATTCCACTCATGCAGTAGCAGCTACCAAAGCATTAAGTGTGGACTTGAGCCCCAGCAACAATCCTTTTAAGTGGCTTTTTTGATTCATATCCAGGGCTTTTCACATTTTTACTGGTCATTCTGGAATCCAGAATGACATTTATTTTAAAAAACTAGCTTTGCTGTTCGATATTCAGGTGATATTTGATATTCTGCTCATATTTAATGTGACTGCTCACCTGCACCAAAACCTGTGACTGTGAGATGATGAACAAGTGATTTGATATTAGAGCATGCCACCAAAGGCATCAAATGGTTCTGTCTTTTTTCTCCATTTCAAAGCTGCTACTCACAGCTTTCTTTCCTTGTCCTTCCACTTCCTATTTAAATCTTACTTGCTGTTGTAAAAGGATGTCCTTGTGTTCACTTCTCCATAGGAAAAGTATCTGTTTTTTCCTATCAGAGTTTAGGCTATTTTTAAATAATATCCATGTCCTTGTGGGTTTAATAGGGCAGACCTTTCTTGATGTAAACCAGATAGAAAAAAACCATAACAATACAAAGTATTTTTCTAGCTAATTTGTATTTGTAGCTCTAGTTGGAATTTGAAGGATTTGTTCCTGATCGATTAGATTCTTCCAGTATTGCATCAGTGTGATTCTGCTCATGTCATTTGATGCAGTGCAGGGTTCAGTTAGAACAGTGGCTGTCTAAATGTGAACCTAGACCATTTGTGATGTGTACAATGAACCTCTGTGTGCTCACCAACTATTTACTTCATTTAGTAACTTACTGGCATTTAGAGACAGTAACATCAAAAAGATGACATTGAAAAGATGTCTTCTTTCTTTCTTTCTTTCTTTCTATCTATCTATCTATCTATCTATCTCATATTTGTCAATACAGCTTGCTATTTACATATGAGTAAATCTCAAAAATTCTCACTCTCTGACCAGGTTTATATAAACACCTGTCAGACCTGTTGTCACGATGTTCCAAGGAATCCCTATGATATAGCTTCTGTCCTCCATTCTACTCTAGTGACAGCACAAAGTTTTATCTTATGGTATAATTCTCTCTTTCCTGATTTGGCCCAGTCACTGTGAAGACCTAAAATCTATGCAGCATTTTCAACATTATCTTACCTGTAGGAGCGCTCAGAAAATGATACTAAAGTCAAAACTCTGATTACAATTTATAAATGAGTTTTTCACATATACCTCCTTTACATGCCCCAGATTTCCTGTCCTCCAGGCCCCCTCTAGATCCAGGACCATAGCTGAAGAAAAGTCTGCAAAGCAGCCAGCTGTTTTGGTGGGAGGGACAGGAGCAAAGCTGGCTTTTAAAGTAAATTTAGGAAAAATATTGCAAAGATAAGTATCAGCTACAGACACGACAGTGCTTTGGCTGATTTACCTCTTGTGCACTTTTAACTGACATAGACTAAAGATTTCTGGGCAGGAAAGCAAATACCTGCCACTTTAGGTAATTTACGAGGATACAAAATAGCAGATAATACAGCCCACCTTTGTTTATCGGAAAGGAGAAAAGCATTTGGCCATTACACACAAAGCTTAACAAAATTCTCTTCTGATTCAATCCACTTTGTCTTGTTTAGCACCCTGAACCAAAATTAAGACAGTGCAGTAAAGGGTAAGACAAAGAGACAGTTGGGTCTGGGGAGAGGCTGAGGGTGCCAACACAGGGCTGGTGAATAAATTTAGCAGTGAGGGTAAAGAGGAAGAAAACCAATGTCTGGATCTGGAAGCCTGGCAAGTTCTCCACTCACTGCTCGACCTGTGTTTAGCAATTCTGATGTGCTACTGAGCAGACAGCTCAGGCTCAGGACGACTACTCTCCCTCAGTCCCTCTTCAGCGGGCAATGAAAGCAGGCTCCACTTTGAAAATCTTCCCCCATCATGCAAACTGACACAGGCATGCTTTTCAAAAACCCACAGCCAATCTGTTGATCATTACTTATTTACAAAGGCCTTCGGGCAGAAAGTCCTGTAAAAACCATACTTGATACGGTATACACTAGCTTTTTCTGCTTGTGGAAAAAAGTACCCCTAAGGCTACCTCAAACCATCACTTTCTATTGCACATAAAATGTACCGTGTAACACTAAAGTATTTAATATATATGGTATAATATATCTACAGGAAAGGCATTTGTGTAGAAGTATGTTACCCTGTATTTGGTAATTTGATGTTTTGCTGAAGGCTATGACTTGAAAAAGCCTGCACCTAGTACAGAGGACCTGTCATCTCAGTACCCAAGAGCCAATAGAATAAAGAAGTACCCTTAAGCAGGAAAACTTTGACACAGCTTTGAAGCATATGAAAACAGTATAACTCCCCAGAATTATTATTACTCAAGATCAAAGAAATGAGGCATACTTTACATAGCAAACAGGGACAGCATGCTCAGCTCCAAATGTTTCAGCTCTTTCTCTCTCTCTCACTCTCTTGCTTTTTATTTCTACTTCCCCAAAATTTGTATTTGGTGGGGGGGGTGGAATCTCCCACATGTTGAAAACTTTAAGTGGTTAAAACTATTAGCACCAGATAAGAAGACTGCCCAAAGGTAAGTAAATTGAAAACGATGCGAGCATAACAACTGGCACCATAAAAATGAGAAGCTTGGCAGTATGTTCATTTTATTGTTCCTCATACACTGTAAACAAGCATGTAAATCAGTGTCATATGGGCAACGCTGAGCTAACAGGAAGGCACAGAACTTTTAATGATACATTTAACAGAAATAGATGGTCAATAGGAAAAAAAGCCACAGCTGGGTGCATTTTCCTCTGTGAATCAATTTCACTTGTAGTTCTGTACTCTAAACAGAGATGAAGATGACTTGTAGAAGTTACGTCCTTGAATACGTCCTATATTGCAGTAACAATAAACAGCTACGGATGCTTCTGTAACTGGCCAGAGAAAATTCCAGTCTACTGACTGAAATGCAAAGAGGAATACTACCTAGATGTATCCAGAGTCGGTAACAAAACAAAATCTTTCTCAACAACAAAAGAAAAGTCATGAGTGATTTTATGTATGGAAAGAACTATATATTCATACTAATTTTTTTCACTAAATCTCTGTGACTGCAGCAGGGTTAATAGCTATACATACACCCAAACTGCATGACTGTTTCTGTTTATGTATAAAACAATATTAATTTTTTTTTTGTGCATATATATATAAATGCTATGGTATTTAGTTCTGGATACAATTATGGGCTGAGGTTTTAGCCTGGCTACTTTAGATATGCAAAACCAAGGCAGGAACAGCCTCCTTGTAGAAAACTCCATGTCTGCTATCTGATCCTGTTCTGACTGACTTGAGTAGGCAAGAGGTGAACCACAGTGAGACAGAACGCAAATGCCATGTTATTTTACTAGATTCCAATTTCTTTTTGCAGTTCTAAGTTTTAAGAAACCTCTCAAAGAAACCTCTTAGAAGTAATTTGTCCTATGGAAGGAAACTACATAGCTATACAAAGGCCTATTAGTGTAAAATAATGTACACATAGCAACAGGGGAAAAATATCACTAACATGATGATATTTTCATCACCCATTTTTAGAGTATATACTACTCTCTTAAAAATCCCTGTATTTCATAATTAATGTGCTTTTAGCCTGAGTAAAACTGCATTAGTTTTGAACTTTGCTTTGGCAAGTACATAGATTATTAGACTTTTTTATCAGTCTAAATCAATTAACAGAAATTTTATTTCAATCGACAGGATAAAAGGAAGGTAATATTCAGGTTCATTTTTGATTGTGATGATACATCTCACATATGGCCTTAAGTACAGAAAACAGTACTCAGAGAGAATCCAACAAAAAGAGAATTGCCTGAGGCAAACTAACCACATGAGTTCCCCTGATTGGTTAGTGCTATCATTAGTGCCACTGCTGTTTAAGAACTACACACGGACAGGACAGGGTGACAGCTAAGACTTTAAAGCCTATGTATTTTTCAAACGGCTTTTCAAACTGTTTTTCATGACAGGATTTTTTTCAGCTCTATCATTAACTGCTGACAAGCTGACAGAATAAATACTTCAGCCTTTCAGAAACCATCTAACAATCTCTTTTTTTCTACCCCCTCCCCTTATTTTTGACGTGGGGGGAGGAGAAGGGGAAGGAAGGAAGGAAGAAAGGAGATGAAGATGTGAGTTTCTTACAGTCTTACCTCATCAGTTTGGGTGAGGAGTTGGGTGAATTTCGCATGCCTCCGTTTCGCTGCTTTTTTTTGGGTGATAGTGTCGACGGCTGCTCATCTTCAACTGGAAATATAAGGAACTCATGAGATTAAGTACTGCTCTAACTGCAATATGAAATACAAGTGAAGCAGCAAAGAACACACACTCTATGTCCATTCACGCACTGATACTTCATTGCTAACATAGGCCCAACAGTAATAAAAATCAAATACATGTTAGTCGAAGAGATTGGTTTGAAGGAGAAGCAGGGAAGAATACCAGGGCTTTGAACACAGGCGTTCAAACTGGTTTCATACTTCAAAAACAAAAGGGGGAAACCACATTCGGGTTATTCTTAGAGTTATTTTCAGTTAATCTGTGCTATAGAAAAGTAGAATTAGTGCTCTGCTATATTGTCAGAAAGATAAAGTACTATTTGCAATATCAACATAACAGCTGCCAGCCTGCTTTTGCTAATGAACTAGACACCAGTTGGTTCTTGCTCCTCACATGCCAAACAACAGAGTCTTCATGAAGAGATGTAAAATATTCAATGCCTTGATGTTCAATGATTCAGTTAGCTGGGAACGTGAATGCAGCCTGCCATTGTGCACAGATCTCCACCACAAGTCAGACCTCATCGCTCTACCCTTCTCACAAAAGGGAGTGAACAGAATGAGGTTGAATGGAGGTGGGGAGACAATACCTGTATAACAGAGGATGCACATGTTACGCAATCTCTTGATGAGGATGAGGTGCGTTTTCAATGACAGATCAAATTCCAGATGTAAAATCACTTATAGTTTTGTCAGTCATGAATTACTCTAGGATAGCCTATGTCACAATACATATTGCTTTTAAAAAAGTGCAGCTTCCTAATAGCTCATCTACAAGACTTAATCACCAACTTCACCATTTCAAGATTTTTACCACACTTGATAATCTGTGCAAAAGGTTTAAATGTGCTATCAAAGGGAATTATCTCATGCTTGCTTTCTCAAATTCACGCTAATGCTGAATTATTCCAATATAAAGAAGAAAGAATGCACTCTTTTTTTCCCCATCCTATTGTTAACTGGAAAATTAACTAGAAGATAAAATACCTGATTGCTTCAGAAGCTGTTACTTTAAAGCTAAAAGGAAAAAGATTAGTAATAGTAGTAGTAGCTATATTAAAAGAGCTTAATACACATTAGTAGTGCACAAGCAGAGGCTGGTAAGAAATATCTGTTTGCAATGACCTACGTGGGAATATCAACAAAACCTGGATAGAGGTTATCTGCTCTAGATTTATCCAGGAAGAAATTAAGCAATGTCCTTCTGCTCTACAACCTTCTTCTGACACTACTTTATTACAGACTGCGTTCTATCTAGCCTGTCATGTCTGTCTGTCTGTCCAAGACTGCTATGGAACTTCATTTTGCCTTGGTCAAGACCAAAGGACTGGGCCCAGAAAAGACAGGTGTCCTGTCTTTTTAAATGACCTGGCATCACCTAACACATCAAGGGAATTAAACCAAAAGAAATTATTGCAAAAGAAAGGAAAAAACCCCAAAACACTAGCCCCAAAATAAGTGCCTCAAACAGTGGTGTGAAAAGCAACTTGGTCTAATAATGATTTATTTCACTAACTCAACTTTCTTCTCAGGCAGCATCCCCAGAGACAAAGCCACTTCCTTCTCATTTCACTTTTCTTCTTTTTACCAAGTGTGAGTCCTATAGTGGAAATACTTACTGATGATTAGTCAAATACCACTTGTACTTTAGCCCAACGACAAATAGGCCCATAGAAAAATATACAAATTGCAATTTTCTTCCTGTGACAGTATATTCAGATAAAACTAGATCAATACTTAGGTATTTGTAACATGAAGTGAATATGCAAAGAACTACTCTGTTAGTAATATCTTTCTATTTCTTATTATAATAAAATGCAAGTATCTTTGTATTTCAGAACACCCTCTGCAAATCACTCTCTTGGAAATGGCCTAGTCTTGTTTTAAACTTGTCTATCAAAAAGTTATTCACATGCTATTCTATACAGACAATAGGTTGCTTTCAAGATATACACTGTGTTCTCTTGTTCTTCATAGGATATAAATATTCAGTTCCAATCTGATGAATCCACCATTTAAAAGATCAAAGGAACAAGAAGCATGCAAAATGTTTCTTCCAGAGACCAGCTACAACCGATATATTTTGTTCTCTTGGTAGTAAAAACTCTATATTTCAATTAATCTAATCTGCTACCATGGGGTTACAAGAGATTCAGTATTGCACCATAATTATTACGTTAGACTATTTTAACACTTTAAGGAAGTTACATACTCATCAGAACCATGTGCGGAATCTTATATTAATACAAGTCACCTGTAGATCATATCATAGCCGCAAATATTTATATGAACAACAGAAAACACTTCAGTGGACAAGTGGACAAGAATACTTTTCCAAATTTTCAGCTAGCTAGTAAGGCTCCTGTCTGATCCTTTCAAATATTGGAAGTTAGTACTATAAGGATCTTTTGTACTGTATGGTCCAACATTTGTGTTCTGCCGTGCTGCCAGATGATGCTACCCTGCTGCCCAACTAAAACCCAGTCTTATTAGTAAACATCCAGACAAACCACTTATAGACCTACATTTTTAGCAGTCTCTACTTATTTCTGATGCTAAATCTACAATAAATAAGCTCCCCCTTTTGATACGTGTCTGTCCTATTCAAACTGTGTTACTGTCACCAATTGTCTGGAAAGTCCAAGGCTAACGTGGCTTTAATTAATTACCTGTTAGCAAAGCTTTCTAAGGGATCTCAATTTGTGGCTACAGCAACACCTTGCTAAAGCATTGAAAGGCGGTCTATCTTAAGTAAATCATATCCAAACAAGATTTTGGTTTTCAGTGAAATCTGTGTGCAGCATTTACAGGGCATCTGCAGTTTAACAGCACAGCTCCATGAGCATCAGGGAAGGAAATCTATGAAGCTGAAATATGTGGATGGTATATAATGGACACCATTACCTATGGCTTCATTCCCAAAAGTGTGGCAATGATAACTCACAACTGGCTTCTTGGTAGTAAGTAGGACATAAAACATATCTAATTATTGTCCTTCAGATACTCCTAACAATTTCCTACATATTTAAAAAAACAGATCCAGCAACGTTTTTAGTAAAGCCATAAAATGTCGTTTTAGGATCATAGTTCCTGTGTCTGCACTGATTTAAAAGGGAATCTTAAATTTGCTTTTTTCTTATGAAAGACGACCATATTTGAATAATGGGCCATGATATATGACAACTCAGCTAGGATGTTGCACGTTTGACCTAGTGCTTTTGTTAATGAGTCCCCATTTTTAGTATTTTTGATGTTTTTATGCGATAGGATTTGTATTAAAATACAGTCATATTATATTATTCAGACTTTCTTTACCAGCTTTCATAGGAATTGCAAATAAGTTTGAGAGTTGGACATGGAATTTTATAGAATCGGAACTCAGTCCTGCCTCTGAGTTCCAGTAAAATTCAAGAGTTTGTTCGCACATTCCTAAGTGTAGCACTTAATGTACTGTTGTAACAACCCAGTGCTCACTTGTCTAATAGGCAGAGAATCTAACAGTTCTGCAGTTCAGGAAGACTCAGCGCTAGAAAAATGTCAGGCGAGTCTAATGAGGCTTCAGATGCTCTGTTTTACGCTGGAGTTTAATTTAAAGCTACACTGATGTTTTAACATGTTTGCTTATTCTTGAGTAAAGAGAATTCATTATTTCAATGACATAACCTCCAGACAATGTTCCATGAATTGATTTAAGATGTGCTGGTAATTTTTACAGCCCTAATGTGGAGCTGAACATCTGTAACAACATATTACTTGACTTTTATCCTCATTTCATTTTTTAAGCCAAATAAAGGGGAATGTCTTTCAGAAACAGTGGACAAGTTCATAACGTTTTTCTTTGTTATTTTGTTACTTTTTAAAAATAAATCTGTCTCCTTCACTGGCTCTCCGAGGTCAGTGGCAGAACAGTTTACAGACACTGGCTTTATACACCCCAAAAAGAGAAGGAATTTGAAATAACATCTATGTTACTGAACATCACATGAACTGGAATACCTGGTAAACCCATTCTGCCTAGCATGTAAATACTTCAGAGCAAGTAAACCATATGAAAGCTAAAGCACAAACCACCCAGGAACATTAGTTGTCTAGCTATCTCAATTAACTTATTAATCACCACATCTGGAGAAATCCACATGTGTAAGCACTTAACAGAGCATTAGTAATGTCATTGTCACATTGAAAACAGACTGCAAAACCATGCACAAACCAATCTGTATTATTGCCTTATGCATCCAACTACAGGGCTACCTACGGAGATCTTGGTTCAACTCAGGCTTTTGGGAGTGGTAGCGGTATTTTACAGGCAAGCTGAGTGCCCTCTGCAATCTACAGTATGTAGATTTTCCTTGTTCAACAGAACTCAGTAAGTTAAGGTGCAGCAGCGAGGGGTTGTTGGGTAGGAAGAGGCTCCCTTTACGGTTATTAACAAGTGGAACAGGTTCCAGGATTCCTTCAGTGGACTTGGCACCAACCAATGCATTAGTAGTTGCGTTCTTGAATTGATATGAACATTTTGGGTAACTTGATCTAGCTGCATTCTTTACTTCTAAATAATAAGAAAAAATTTAAATTAATGTCTTTGTATTATACAAACCACAGATATGAATCAATTTTGGTATTATGTGGAATTAGAGATTTTAAAGCTTAAGGTATCAGTTTCTACAGCTGAAATAAAGGTTTATATCTGCAGCTTTCGTAAGGTTTTTTTCTAAAAATGGATTTTTATAAAAGAACACTTATAAAAGGATTATTCCACAATATTATCATCTTTAAGCAATAATCCTATCCTAGGGTAAGTGTGTCTGAGGCAACACTTATTTCCCACATGTTGATAAAGGCTTTGAGATTTACTAGCTGTGGAAGATGTTTATTCCTTTGAATCTACTGAAAATGACAGGGGAGGTAGAGCACTCTGCTGCTATTTAAACAAATAAGGTATCATAGAAAAAAGTAAGGTCAACACTTCAGAATTGTGCAAGCATACTTATGGAATTAAACTGGTATTTAGGAGTCTACATAAAAGTTGTTGGGTACTCAGAAGTGCTGAATACTGTAAATTCCAGGAGGTCATACACAGCACCTCTGAAATTGAATTTCCTAAATATAGATTTAGCTTGAAACTGTGATTCTTAGTCTTCTATTTTTAATATATCAAAGCTAATTAAAAAAACTCCCCATATTAATACCTCTAACAAATGCCATCCTCTGTAAAGGACAAAAATAAAATGTTGTTCTGGTAAAAATATGCAGTAATGATCTTCTCCTAATGCTTGTTTCATTCCAAATGAGTATATTACAGAGAAGAAAGTATATTACAGAGCCAGTAAGATCTTATATTTTGTTATGTATTATGAGGTGAGGAGGTTAAGAAGGGAGTAGTTTATGAACTGATAATCTTATAGCATTATTTCCATATGTTTTAACTGACTTAAAGTTTCCACGTAGAACTTTGAGTAGACAGTAGCTTCAAATTATTTGAGGATGTCAGGATGGTTTTTGTCAGCTTTGTCTAGTTTATCATCAGCTAGAAACACTATTTGGTAACAGGAAAGATACGTAAAAACCATCCACATGCTTGACGTTTTTGTTCAAGCGCAAAATTTGTTTCTCTCACAGAAAAGGTAATTATATGTGAATTACAAGAGTCATCTGAATGCACTCTTTAACAAGTCTCAACTATTTGGTGACAAAGTATTCCCATTCAATGATGTCTGAATTGATGGCTTGCTACTACTCCACTGAGGTGGAGAGAAAAATCAGTGAGAACAGAATGAGAGTCTAGCTCATAATGTTATTCTGCTCCTTCCTAATAGTAGTTACATTTAAAGTGTAACGGTAATAATGCCTACTCATGAGAGCTCATGCAGATTTAAGTCACTGTGGGATAGCATATATCTTTGATTAGCAAAACTTCCATGAAAAATGCTGGGTATCATTGGATACATTACTTGGAAATTATCAGTCTTACCTCAGAGTTACTGGGTTTTTGTTAAATCTTGTACTTCTATCTTTGATAATCCTCCAGTGAAACAATTTTCAAATGAAAGAAAGTATCTGCAGAGACCTATCTCCCTAAACAAGTCACTGGTCAAGCATGTATTTAATCACTTTGAAATGCATTATTTCAGTTCTATATTTAAACTACAGAGAGCAATAATGGAAATAATCTTTATAAATCTACATGCCTGCATCAAAGTATCTTCACATGCAATAGAAGAAAACTAAAATCTATTAATAATGTTTATTCACCCTCCAATCAAGTTTTTTAAGAAACATCATAATCTTTTCACAGTCTCTGCTGGAGATAGTTTCAGATGCCAGAACTGGCTATTAAGCACTGAACTTCCATAACACTGTATATCTTACAGCATATTCCGTGCAGACATAAGCAAGCTTTCCCAAGATTTTGTGCTTGCAGTGGCACAGCGTGAGCCAGAACAAAAATACCTTGTCTTTTGGCATGGCTTAATAGCTGGAGCTTGGCATCATGTTGAATAGCATCACACAATCTTGTTCAGCATTAAGGCAGACTGAGCTGCTTAAAACATATCCTTTTTCCCCTTATTTCCAACACTACCACTGGAAAGCAAAACATCAAACAATGGGGATAATAGAGTTGCCATTTTATTGGTCAAATTATTCTAGATTTGAAAGTTCTAACTACCAGTTTCATCCTATGACCTCTGACTCCTACTTCCGAAAAACTGCTGTTTCAGATGAAAATGGCAGAAGCCTAAAAAGTGGATGACTATGAAATACCTCATTCATAGCACAAGTTTCTTTCTGATTCCAACAGTTTATAGCTCATGTCTTTTTACTCAATCTTGAAAAGCAAAGATTACAGTATAATATCTGAATAACCGATAGGTTAGAGAAAACTAAGGTAGAGAAAACCAACTAGGTAGAGAAAACTAACTTCTTCTTCATTCACCTAATACAATTATATATTCTTCACCCTAGAAGAGTAAAAGAGGTTATCTTCAGTCTAAGTAGCCTGTCAAGTTGTAAACACACACTGTGCCACCAACACAAGCAAGTCAGGATACACATAAAACCACATGTGCAAGCACAGCGGTTTGAACACAAGATACTACTGCGCTTTCAGATTAAGCAGTATTATACAACTAGGTGAGAAATACAGGCCAACACCATGACTTCCGCAGATATGTACTATAATGTGCAGAATCTAAACTACTTATATATTTTATAACACTCTATTGTTCAGGAAAGACAGTTTCCTTTTATTACTAATTCCTTAAAAGTGTGGGCTGATTTCCGTAGAAAACATATTTGGGAAATAAAGACTGCTGTTAATTATATGCAACTAAGAACATCCTCACATACTGTCACTGACTTACTAAGTTTGGCAACCAAACTATCTGGACCAGGGTAATTCACTGTACCACTGTGCAATGTTAAACCATAACCTCCAACTCTATAAGGGCTTGTCTTCTAAGTATGTGATGAGTTAAGTACCAGCGAGTCTACTAAAAGAAAACTATTTTCTAGTCATAGTTAGATTAGTTTCTCTTTATCTAATATGATATATGTCTTTATGTTCAATGCAAATAGCCACAGGACAAGTATGCTGCCTGCATTGTTTATTCTGCCAAAGTTCATTAGAACTACTCGGGACACTTGTCATGTATCCATGAGGCATTACTATTTTAACTAAGAATAGAGACACTTAATTGTAATTTTGAGAGCAAATTTTGAACAGCTTTTAGAGAATTGCAAACAATATGAAAGTGGATAAGAGCAGTGTAAGAGTAAGAAATTCCACCCTTTCTGTAGTATTTCCTAATTGTACGCTGGGTGAACACTACCTCCTTTTCGTAAATGCTGTAGAGAACTTGCCCAAGAAACCTGTCAACATTAGACAGATAAAAAAATAATGTCTAGAAAATGTGAGATATTAATGTGCTTTATGTAAAGGTACTTTGAAGCTGCATACATTCCCATTCCTTTCCCCCCATCCTCAAGAACTCCCTTTCAAGCTCAATGAATATACACTTGCCTACAGACTGTATTAGGGAATCATGCCTGTTTCTATTTCTATACATTGTATTTATTATAATGAAGATAATTTGAAATGCAATCTGCAACTCCCTGAACATTTTTAAAACAACCAATGTAGTTAATCTAATGCCTATGGCAATCTCTATTTATTCTTTGAGAGCATACACTTGCCATAACTTAAAACTGGGCTGAGCTTTAATTTAAATGTAACAAGGCAGAATACCAGTACAGCGCTTTCAACAAAATGGCTGAAACTGGCTTCAGCATGATTTGCCTGGAAGGGAAGATGAAAATGTGTTTTAAAGGAGAAAAAAATATCCTGACCAAAACCAGACATTCTAAACAACCACCACCGATACCCACTGCTCCTTTCCTCCCCCATCTCTATCAGCTGCTAGGCTTTCAGCACCGTTTTTCGCCAGACACTAGCACAGTGTTTTCCTTCGTAGTCAGCCATCAGCCAGAGCTGTCACTTGCAGATACTTCATTTTTGTTTCAGTCTAATTCATACTGCACCCCCTTAATCTCTGTAGTGAGTAATGCCATGTCACTGCACAGATATGCCAGCTCCAGCACTAGAAGCACAGAGAGTGTTTTTATCAGTTAAACTATCCTGGTCTGAAAAAAATATTTTATTTCTCCCCTCAACTTAACTGTTCTCTTTCTCCTCAGCATCTTCCCAGATGACCTCCAAAGGAGAAATCACCGTTCTGCAATCTGGCATGTCTTCCACAAAGCTCAGCTTTCCCATGGTGGGTGAAGACAAGCTGCAGCTCTGCATTACTAAATGCAAATAATCAATATGTTGATTGAGCTTTTGGCTACTGGAGGTCTTTTGATAGCAGTGACAGTGAGCATGACGTCCCTCCTTCAATGACAAGCCTGTTTAGACTTTGCTACCTACCACTTTGTGAATCAGACAACTGAAAATACCCACAGCGATTCCTCCAAACTGTCAGCTATTGCTGTGATTCCACCCAGCACCCCCTGTACAAGACAACAGATTAACCATTAGGCTAGATATGTTGAAAATATACAGCTTCAACCTTTCCCCAGCTAGCTCAGAGCGATGTATAGATGATTATTTCAACCGTCAGCTGCCGCATAGACTTAAACCCCTGCACAATAACTCCTGGATTCATCTGCCCCTTGTCAAACTTGCACAGCTTTAGTTTGAGCATACATAGTGTGGCAGTTTCACTGCGGATCTAGAATAATCCAGACGGCTGCTGTCTCTTTGTTAACAGGAAGCTAAACTGATGAATTTGTAATGCATTTCATATCAAAGGTAGTTTCAGAAAAGAAAATATGCCCAAACAGTTGGGGTTAGAATTTAGCATAGTACTGAAACATAGTTTAAACAGAAAATTTGTTATTTGTTGGGAAAAAATATTATTCATCACCTTTAAAAATCACTTTATGCCAATGAACTACTTATTTTACAAATTTGCTTAATTCTTTTTTTTTTTTGGTGGTAACATGCAACAAAATCATTGACTAGAAACCACAGCGTCATGGTGCTCGATGAGATACAAGAACATGAATTCTAGAAACTGCAGAGCAGTATTTGCTTGGTGTCTGAAATGGTAATTCAAAAGAAACAGGATTGTTGTTTAATTTCTGTGTGCATTACAAACTCAGGGAAATGCATTCCATTGTTTGCTTTGGTCTTTTGGTTTTTGGGTTTTTTTGTTTTTTTTTATACAAAGAGAAACAGATATGCTGTTTATCTACAGAGTAGCACTATTAGAAAAGCAGGTGAGGCTGACTGGCTTTTAGTCGCAATGTGTGCCATCTGAAGCAGATAAGGAAACATAAAGATCCGAGAATGTCATGAATGCATCATCTCAGAACATTTTACAAATAGTGAACGGTGCTTACATGAGACATTCTCTTTGAAACAGTGCAGCCCAAGAAACATCTTTTTTCCCCCCCCCCCTCTTTTTGTCTCAGGCTTGCACTCTTTGGCTAAAGGCCCGTAAAACTGAACAACAAATGCATTACTCTTGGTTTTTTCCTATTTGCATCTAATTCTTAAATCTTACATTAATAAGTCTTTCAGTCTTCTTTCTTCTCACATATAAATGACTGAAACTCAGCTACAGATACAGTTCTCACTTTTGCTTTACCCTGAATACTGTAAAAAGATACTTAATAGAGAATGTGGAATGTTGCTCAGCTGGATCCTGTTATGTATTCTAGACAGCTGGTCCGATACTCTGTGAAACCATGATAAACGTTAAGTTTCTGAGCTTTTAGGGTTACATGTATATCAAGAATGAAAGACAGACTGCAAAGGTGTTTGGAAAGTCAGCAAACTTTTAACTTGAATCTTTTGGTGAAAAAAATCCAGGGTATGGTTTTACACTAATGCAATTTATTTATAGGGGTAGAGCAACCCCATAAGGTTACTGTAGAACATTTCTTTTTCTTTCCTCCTCGAGTTTAATTCCAGAGCATAATTATTATGGATGCTTTACAATTATACCAGTTGTAATCACTTCTCTGTTACTATGATTTCAGCAAGCAAAGAAGTGATTTGAGACTGATCAAATTGTGGCCCATTGAGGTCAGAGAAAAAACACTGATTTCAGTGGACTTGAGATCAGGAGCTGTTTGTATTTCAGGCTTCAGGGTGAAAGCTGATAATATGGGGCAGGAAGAAAGCCTTTGCCATATATACATAGCATTTTACAATTGGCAATTTAGAGAAGAAAGGCTTCAGATTTCATGGATCTGGTTTCTTTTTCCTGTACAGAAGTATATACATAATGTGACACTATTTGTACGTAACAACCATCCTCCTTATCCCGTGACAAATGTGCACAGTGGAAAAAAGCTACTTTATTTAATTCCTAATCAAATCCTAATTTATAGTTAGATTAAGTCATAGGTCCACTGAACCCTGAACTTCTGACTAATATTTTAGTACATTTTTCTTTATTTTTACTCTCCATTCTCTATTGCCTTTTCAATTTATGATTCACTCTGTAATTGTTTATTCAAGTCATTATGTTGTTATTGGAAAACTGCTAAATGAAAAATTTTTTAAAAAGCATCAGTTTTTTTTAATCCTGTCCATTTAATTGTCCAATTGACTTCTTCACATGTTGCACACATACAGAGTATTATTTGAGTAAAATAACGTTTATTTTGGGAAAGACTGAAGAAGGAGATATGTCTAAATTGTAGAACTTAGAACATAGTCTGTGTTCATGGGTGGCTGCTCTCCAGACAAACATTAAAGTGAAGGGAATTAACTTTGTCTTTTGAGAGTGTGCTTTGGAGAATAAGGAAACTCAAAGTCTCTCATTGGGTATGGCAAGCATAAATATTCTCTGAGTTCAATTTTAAATTCTGTTATTTCACTATTTCAAGCTGTTCTGCTAGCTGAACACAGAGAAGGAGCAACAGCAAAACATTACCCCTGCGTGTCCTACTGTGTCGCGGGCAGCTATGAACTTCAATTTTAGAGCTCCAGCTGCTTCATCTAGCAGGAGCAAAGTACAACAGGATTGCTCAAAGCCACACGTTAACTTTTTAATAGACTACCTCATGATCCCACGGCTACAAATAGGGGACTGGGAGTCTCTTGACTGGGATTTAGTTCTACCACTGATCTGTTACACAGACTTGGGATGCTCGCTTGGAGTCAATTCCCTTTTAATGGAGTTCCTTACTTACAGCTCTTGCCAAGACTCAAGTGACCAAATTATGTGAAAATGTGGCTATTAATAACGAATTTTCTCAGATCTACCAGGTAAAAGATGGTGAGGTTGCTATTGCTGTTTGGAAAGTACATTTGGAATACATCCCATAAAAAGATATCACATGCGTATGTGATAAGTCAACTGTTTTTACAGTATGGGGTTTTTTTCCATTTTTTTCCGATTAGACATGACAGTGTAGTCCTTTAACATTAAATAACTGAAACATCTTTTTTATTTCTCTGTTTCTTTTCTCTTTCCTTAAAAAAAATAGTGTCAATTAAAAGACACTAATATCTTTATGAGTGATCTTTTAACAGTTCCCAAAGGCATGACATGTAAAGCCAAAAGGTACGCCTTTAGGAGATTCTCGAAGAGTAGTAACACACAGCAACTTGCAGTATTTCCACACCCTTAGTTCTAAATTCAGTGCGTTGTCACAGACTGTCCTTGTCTCAAAGCAAAGCAAGCCAAAGTGTATTGTCCTTTGCTTTATTGACTCAGAGAGGATTTTGACACCAACTGTAAGGGACCTAGAGGAAGAAGTCAGAGCACTAGAGAGGTATAATTATGTAGTTCTGCCAAACTGTAGGAGGAATCTGTCCTGTGTTCATAAAGTAAACAAAGTTTCCCCTTTGTGACTGAATACACTCACAATCTGACTAGTCACTGTTAAAACCACTGAAAATCTCTATGTGGACAAAAAATAAGCTCCTACTTTAAAAAAAAATATATTGAAAGGTCATTCTCCATTGTGCCTATGAACACTTTGCTGTTCACACTCCCTCAGCTCCACTAAATTCACTGGGAAAATACATAATGCCTAGAAGTAACTAAGGGGAAAAGTAAGCATAGGAGTCCTTGGCGATTGCTCTGCTCCTTGGGGATTAGAAATCTTGTATTTACTGCATAGCTTGTATTCCTCAGGAATAGAGAGTATTTCAGTGCATAGGAAAGAGCTGGTTATACGCTGACTTTGCAGCTGGACTCCACAAATTCCAGCTAGGTCCTGCTGCAACTGTTTTCTTCCTGAGGGCATTGGGAAGTGTAGATTCCATCCTTTAGAAATCTAATTAGAATTATTAATTCGTTTTCCAGTTCAAAGTGCCAATTTTTCTCAATATCTTAAAAATACACATTTCCAGTGTAATTTAACGTGTATATCCTGAAATTTTAAACTGAAATAACCTTTTTTCTACCTTGCTTATGAAAAGTTTAAAAATAAATTAGTGCTTAAGTAAGATATTTCCTGAAGAAGACCTACTAGGTCCCAATGCCCATTTCACTGCCAGTGCAGCACCGTTAAGTAAAGGAGATATTCTCATAAACTTCTTATAAATCTAGGGGACTGCATCCTAACTTCTAAGGTTTTTTTTTTAATTCTTCCTCTGTGAATCGTCATACTTCTGAAATACACAATTTAAAGGACATCGCTCAGTCTGGGTTTTTTTAGTAGGTGGTTAATATGCCACCAATAAATTGGAATTTTTTTTTACTTTTTAAACTTTGCTACCATTGAACTTCTTTTCTCTTTTGGCTGTTGTTTGGCAGTGTACAAAAGGGTGTAGAAGTGTCTGTGTCTCTGAACAAGAATAACTGAAATTTTGACATTTAACTCTGGCTTTCTTATCATCAGTCTTATCTGACTTTCATCCACATCATTGGAAAAACTTCCATTTATTAAATGTTAATAGGATCAGGATTAGAGATCCCCAATACTCTTTCAAGTTCAGCTGTAATATTCCTCTGGGATGGAAGTCTTCACATGATTGTTACCTGTGAGGTCATAATATCACTTTCATATGTAAACTACGTTCAAAATGCTGTACATGTTTGCATACACACTGGTTTTACACAGAAGTGCTTAGACTGTATATATCTATACCTTAAAATGTATGTAGGTATTCTATATATCCTTCTGTACAATTAAAATAAGCCATTTGAAATATCAGAATTATTATTTTTTAAAATAAAATTGCTTCCTCACAAAAGCGCTACATAAAGCTCTCAGGAGCTTTCAGTCACTACTTATTCCTAAGCCAGCACCACCACCTGCTGGTTACACTGAGGCTCAAGCCCCAGTGCTGTTTTTCTGTCTTCAAATCTATGTGCAACTACAGAACAGTATTTCTCAGCTGCTCTTATACATAGAAATGTCATTGCCAGAAGATAGATTTTTTACCACATTGGTTGCTGTATAACAAAACTCTTGTTACCTGAAGTATGGCTTTCATAAAAGCGAGGACTGTTAATTGTTGACAAATTGATTCTCTTATGCTAAGCAGCCTAAGTCACAGGGTAAACACCCAAATTAATCAAATAGATTGAACCTGTTGTATTAAAAAGCCTATTGTTACATATGCTGGTTTTATCACTGACAGATATACAGTTAAATACACTTCACGACACTAAGAAATGAGCATAATTTTTTTTCTAATTGCTCCCTATTTTAGTGAGTTCTACAATGCCCTGCATTCCTGTAAAGTGATTTTTCTCTGAACAAATGTATCCAAAACCCCAATATCACCTTGTAAATATACTAATATAAAAAGCAACCAAGATATAAATAACTAAGATTAAATCTATAAAACAATAGTAAAAACAGCAATAGCAAAACTGGAATGGAATATAATTCATTGCTATGGAAACATACGGAAGTATAGCACATAATTTCTAGGTAAACAATGCAAAATGAAGGAAGTAAAAATTAAAATAATAACAATAATAATAATAATAATAATAATAATAATAATGGAAATGTGATGCCTACCTCTGACTGTATCTGCAAACAAACCTGCAAAAGAATTTAACATTCACATCTTTGCCAAAGCACTCAGTAGTTTGGCAGAAATGGATTGCTATAGGGAAGCAAGGGCTGACAATTTCATAAAAGTGGAAAATAAAGCAAAAGCTAAGAAATTCAATGGTTATAACTAATAACAATATTATTTGCAACAGTGTTTTTATCTCTACGAAAAGTACTCAAAAGCATGCATGTATTTAGCAAGGATCATATTTTTCAAATAAAACCTAAATAGAATCAAAATATCTCCACACAAAATTGAAAAGTGACTCTTATATATTCCATCAGATTACTTTTCTAGACTCCAAAATACTACACTGATACCGCCGAAATACATGCAGAAGTTAGGGTTGAACTATTCAGAATTATTGTAAGAGGGAAATGCATGCTATCTCACATTCTCTTCCTGTAAGACAAACTATAAAGATATATAAGTATGT
This sequence comes from Apaloderma vittatum, assembly GCF_000703405.1. Taxonomy (NCBI): domain Eukaryota; kingdom Metazoa; phylum Chordata; class Aves; order Trogoniformes; family Trogonidae; genus Apaloderma; species Apaloderma vittatum. The sequence continues at coordinate 22,653 of NW_009735706.1, read as the reverse complement.
AGACTACCAACTGAGAAACAAAGCAGATAATACTGAATCTACCAAACTAAATTTTAGCCAGCTTTTTTTAAAAAAAAATATATTTTTCCCTTTATTTTCCAGTTTGTTACTAAAGCTCCATAGAAATGCTAAGTTTGCTTAGTTTGCAACAAGGATCAGGCAGCTCACGCAAAGAAAGTGAAACCCACGAGAAGGAACAGCTTTAGAAACAAAATTTCATCAAAGGTTAATGCATTGTACTACGTACTTCTTGCTTCAGTAATCAAACCCTAATGGGAATATGGACATTACCAGAGAAACCTAAGGTAGCCTAATAGCAGCACCCTCATTGTTAGCATACAATGCACCAAAACAAGAGGAGAGGAAAGAAGGCAATGGAGAATTTTTAAGAGAAGATTGTCAAAGTGTTGGATTAGCTGCTCAGGTTGCTTAGCTGTGTCCTGGAGAATGCTTGGTGTGCTTAGTATTGTACCAGGGAAATCACTTATACTCTAAGAGTTCAAAATTAAATACAGATGATGTTCATTTTCAAAGCAGGTAGCATAATAAGGAGGAAAGAAGACTGATAAAACTAAAAAAAAAGAAAAATCTGCAGGGAATGACTGAACTGTCAGCATTTCTGTTATAATCATCACACCAATTTCATAATAAAGTCCACAATCACCTGGAGAAGAAGGAACTCTCCAACAAAGAGAAAATTGATATATAAGATTTCGTAAGATTTATGGGTTAGTTACTACCCTGAAAGGAACTGTATCAACTACAAATGCCATAGCATGTCAATATATTTGGAAACAGTGTTGCTGCCAGATGTTTTGAGAGCCAGATACTGAAAGCATCCAGAAATCCAGTGCTCAGGGGACGCTGACAGCTGTCAAGAAACTCATCTTGCAAAAGCAAATTGCTTGGAGCTCTGCCTCTGAGGCTTTTATTTTGTCCTGCTTGAGGAGAAAGAAGAGGGCAGACAAAAGACTCATATGCTAAAGGCAGATTAAAAACAAATGCGTATTTTGACATATTTTATAGTCCTCATGGACAGAACTCAAGGATACCGCTGAGGAAATCTGTGGGACCCAAGGGATAACTTCAGGATATTTCTCAAGGAGTACGTGGGGCTTGAATATATGAGTCTAGAGATACAATTCTTGCATTCTCTCAAGCTACAATTTTAGATGCAAACCAAGAGCTTAGCTATCTATGTAGCAGGAGAAATACCAGTAAAACTGTGGATGAATGTGCTGCAGCATTCAAAGATTCAATCAGCCAATCAAAAAGATCATTAAAGTCTGATCAGCTATTAAATACGGTATCACTAGAAATCTTGAATTCAAAAATAGAGTATGCATTTTCATTTAAGTATGAGATAGGATTTTCAGGAATTACTCAGAAAAGAAAATAAGGAAAAAAAAAAATTCCACAGACCATTCTATACCAAAAAAATAACATGCGGTTGTGCTCACAGGGGAAACCTGTAACAAAAATTAAAATGATCCTATGTTTGAAAAGAGTCAGATTTAGGGCAGAATTATATAATAATGGCATACTGAAGTGTTCAGATACGGCACAGATCTCATACAGTATAAATCAACATACATGAAGAGCTGGTGCCAATGGGCTGAAAGAATGCCAGTTCCCGCACTTACAGAATTTCAGACTGATATAACATCAGAAAAATTTAGACTACGTCATCACAGATCCTTGGCTTGACTTTTCCCTGTCACTGCAAATTGTGTGTTAATTTACTTCTTTTCCAAATAAAATCAAAGGCTTTTGCTGAGTCATAAAAGTCTCCAAAGTGTTAAGATGTCTGTAAGTTGGACTTCTCCTATGGAAAGATTCTGTCAAAATACTAGGATTACATTACTGATTCCACTCTCTGTAGATCCTTGCATTACAATTATCACCATGGAATCAGTGCTGAGACTGACATCTGTCCCAAGTCTACTGTTCCCTCATCTTTTCTCCTTTGTCTGAATGAAGAAATCAATAAGGTGTATCTTGTTACCCAAGGCGGTGAGACTGTTGATTAGAAACAATCAAAACATATACAACAAAATTCTTTATATATATATATTAATTTTTCCATGGACAATTCTTTGATGGAACATAAACTTTTGGTGCAAAAAATATAGCCTTTAAGAACCTTGGAGAAAATTAGTTCTTTTCCAAACAAAAATTGATGTAATTTTCAGCAGGTTTTTTGGTACGTAAAGTAAAACAAAAATTACATTTCATGTCTCAATTTACACAAAATATCACTTGTCAACAAATAAAATTTAATTTGAATAGCTCTCTGAAAATGTGTAATCTCATACAACAGGACAAAGATTTCTCTGTGGAATATCAAAATCAGTTATTAGCATCTAAGAATTAGTAAAATGTATTTTGCTATTTTGTCACTTGTCCTGACGTTGGAAAACATATTTGCCTTGTTCAGAACTAAGCAAAAAACCAGTATTTCATGTCAAAAAAAAGACAAGATGCAAGAATGGCTGTGAGTCCAATTTCATTATAAGAGAAATTTGCGTATCATTTGAAAAATTGGGAAATGCTTGCATATGTTGTAAAGGACACTATGTAGTGGAATCCAGAAAAGCGCAGCCTCCTCTACCCAGCATCTCACTACTCCTCACCCTTCTGCTGCTTCATCATGGGAATTATATTCGTTTTCACACCCTACAATTCTAAATAAATACTGTATCACTTCTTTGCTGTGATTGATCAGAGAAAACCTGAAAGTCCTTGCATGTTTTGGTAGATCAGGAACAATTCTAACATAGATAAAGCATGAATAAAAAAATGAGTGGGCAAATGCATGCTATCAGTTTGCAACTGTGGATTTTACTCCATTTTACTCGAGGAACAGCAATAAGCATCATCCTTGCATTCGGCTCAATACTTGTAATTGTTTATTCTTTACTAGAACAATTTTAGTTCTATTAGCTGATGACCCTTTATCAGCTAGAAAAATGTTTAGCTTGTCTTCTAAGTTTTTGTTCGTGTGTCAAATTCTATTTTTACTAGAAGTCCAAGCACTATGTCCCATATGAGATCATGTAAGTACTGTAGAAGAGGGCATAATTGTAGAATAAACCGTAGACATTGCTAGATGGCACACCTGCTAGTCCATTCCATCAAGAGTTTGGTCAAGAACTGAATCTCCATTTCTTGTTGCCCGACCTCCTCCATCAGCGATGCAGTGTCAGGCAATACATAACAGCACTGAGTTACAGAGTGAAGATAATGTCAGGAACATGGGAATGGAAAAACCAACATGCTTAATGCAAGCAAAATCATTTATGCAGGAACACACAAAGGAAATTGCATGACAAAGATTAAAGACACTATAATGGATTTTTGGATTTCCTTGAGCAGTTCTTCACAGTAAACAAGGTCTGCATTCCAATTAAAGTTTAGAAGCAGATGATTTTTAATTTTTTCCCAGAAATCTAAAGAGATTCTTCTCTGCCAGTGCAGATAAACAGCACCTATTCATGCCCTCTTAGATAGTAACCTCTTTCAAAACCTCCCTAAATTTCAGAGCAGCAATGCAGTTCTGGTAATTTCCCCATTCCTCATTTCTGTCATGTACTCCATTTCCCTTTCTTCTCCTCCTTGACGTGTATCTATGAGCTGCTTCAGCAATCATCAGAAAACGCAAATATTGGCCTCTGCAGGAGAATCACTATGTCAAGGGGAGAGCTGGCCTTACATTCAGTACTTGAAAAGGTAAGGATCTCAAAGCACTTCTTAGCACTAAATACAATATATCAGGAATATAATATTCTCAGTTTCCAGATGGAAGAAGAATTATAGTCATGTAGTAAGTCAGTGGCACAGTCAAGATTGGGATCTCTGCCTTGTGCCATTTTTGTTTCACATTTGCCTAGGCAGAATTTCCAGTCAAACTAAGATGTCCACATGAATTTTTAACCAGATGACACTGGCCATATCTTACACAGTAATAATGCTTTTTCCACTCTTCCTTTTCAAAACAATTGTACTGTGCTAACAAGAACTGATTGGTAGCAATGAAGCATGTGTGTGTGAGGTAGCACACAATATGTTTCCTAAAGTCACTGATAATAAGTGAATTGTGTTGATAATAAATGCATCAGTAATATGCAAAATATCACAAGGAAAGCTACATCACTGTATTATAAAAAGGAACACTAACAGAAGCTGGGGAATAGTCTCAAATAGTAAAACTATAGAAACTGAACTTCATGTACTTTGAAGTATATCATCAACATATTTAAGAAATTATATATTAAAATAAATACATCTATGATTTCTTAAAAAAAACAAAAACTTTTCCTCATCTGTTCAACTCCCTCAGTAAAAGCAATGATGGGTGCTTGTTTTGTGGCATTTCAACAACTACATATGGAGTTACATGACAACAATCTCCTCTCTTCATGTAGCACATAAAAAATTACTGAGCATATGTACCCTGGCATATACAAATACCTGGAAAGGTTCTAGGTACTCTGTAGAAAATATAATTACCCAGAAAAATTTGTCTTGAGAGTTGCTTTTGGCTTCCAGGCTGAGGGCTGGACTA
>NW_009735706.1:0-18058 GCF_000703405.1 Apaloderma vittatum | reverse complement strand
CTGAACCTACACATAACCTGATAGAATCTGAAGATCTCTAGTTCTAACTGAATGGACTCTCCTAGCTTAGGTAATTCAGGTTGTTTGCCTGTGGTTCCCGTTCTAGAAGTATGTATCACATAGTAGGTACATTAGTGGTCACACTAAAGACAATGTGACTAGTTTCCTGATCAAAGGTATGCATATATAAAATAGCCAGGGGTATCAGTAGAATAATCATATGCTGGAAATATTGTGCTTGATTTTCTCTTTCTTTCTCCTGTTTTAACATAAAAAAGCAAGAACATTCCCAATACACAACGCAAGCCAGACACATTTTAACTTGGTCTGGAGGACTTTCATTCTCAGGTTTTTTTTTTTTATAATAAACTGCATCCCACCTTGTATGTTAATACTATATCGTGGTCTGCTGTAAATTTCAGTAAGTACCTCCTACACACTACCACTTCAGATCACACCCAATGCAGAAGACCTAGGCCAGAGAATTTATGAATCTGAAGGACAATATTCCAAATCAGCAAACATCTTCCCTTGTATTATAAAAGGAGTCAACCAATAAGCATATCAAATGAAAAAAATAAATATTACAACACAAGAGTATGAGAAGTACAGGGTTTACAAATCAACCATTCATTTTAGTTTGGAAGTAAATTGAAAAGAACAGGAATTATACATCAAAATCTATCTGTGATTTGCATGAGTTGATAGCTTTCTGTTGTTATTGGTTTAATATTAATTTGAGACCTTGTCCAATAACATCAACCCACATTAGCTAAGACTCCAAAACGGCAATCAACTTGGGGGACCTATCCTGAGAAGTAGTACTAACAACTTCCCAGCATCAATGAGCTTCTTAATCCTGCAGCTGTTTTTAAAAGCTTCCTCCCAAAGGCACATTTAGAACTGAATTAAATGGAACTTTGACTTAATTAACGTTTTAAATGATAATGAATACAATGTAGATTCATAGAAGGCATTTACATTGTGTTATAAAACTGATAAAAATTTAATAACTCTTTGCTAATAAGTTATGTCTCTCCAGACCCATAAAGCCTAAGGCAGTCGGTGCTGTAGTCTAGGGTCTAATCCAAGTTCCTAATGCAGGTGGTATAAGGAGGCAGGAGACTGACTTGACACTTGACATTTGCTCTAAGCCTGCTCTGGATCAAGCCACTGCTTGTTCATAAATACTTTATTTCATACAGTAAAGGTCAGAATTTGGGCTCAAGGCAGGGCTATGACAGAAATGCTCAAGCTGAAACCGAGCCAGCTCTGGCATCTGTCGCTTGAAATAGCTTGGAAACAGTAGAGAAGGAGACCTAACCGGCTAGCATCTGTCCCACACCACAGAGGTAACAGGAAGAATCTGCTGCCTGGTGGTAAGAAACTGTCATGGTGAGTTTCATGACAACCAGCCACACTCAGGAACTAAAAATGCAAACATAATTTCCATGTCACCTTGCATAAGACCCTCTGCTAAATTCACTCCACAGGATGCAGACAGCATCTTTTCTGGCTTGTCCCCACCAAAGCAAGCCACTCACTAGTTTCTTCCCAGTGACCCTGGTAAGAATCACTACTCAACATAAAAGCCTAAAGGCATTAAATGCAGACTTCTTGATCTCTCTCTCCCCCACCTTCCCAATTCTTCAAAAGATTTGCTGCTAAACTTAGCAATGCCTCCACCTCATGGTGATGTGAGAGTTCATCTCCTTGTTACAGACATCACAAATCGGTCCGAGCTCCCTCTCATCAGCCTAGTAGTATATACTGCACCACTAGTCTCATCCGAAAAGGCGTGTGCTTCATTATTTACATTTTCTGGTCATGACAAATGAGTTAGATTGTCTCACTTTTACCATTCTACTATCCGAAAAAGAACAGCTTGGTTTGGGGGGTGGTGATTTGGTTTTTTTTCTGCTCTTGCTTTTCTACATCTCGGTATTCATCTATATGTTCATATTACGTAGAAAAGAAAGTTAAATAATTCAGCAGCATTCAGGTTGTACTAAAATATAGAACAATCAAAGAGATTCATTGTTTTGAGTGCTAGAGTCAAACTACCTGCTTGAAGTCACCTACTGTAAAATACCAATGGTTTCATGTTACTGTTTACCTCCCTCTGTAATTAGTGTGATCTATTCAGTGTTTAAAAAAGAAATACTAAAGTCCCAGTTCATTCATATACATGAAAAATGATGGAATCGATACTTGGAGTCTCAGGCCGAGCATGATCACTACCTCTGTGTTAGCAATGCAGAAAAACATATAGCTGCACCAAGGAGAGGATCACTTGAAGATCTGCACATCAAGAATGAGAGAAAGGCAGTCAAATAAAAGGGCTGGTTCAGTAAAATCACCGTTCCCTTTCTTGGGTGCCAGTTAAGAGTGTTATTGCATACACTGAGTCAATTAATCCTTTCTTCAGTGGAAACACTTGCACGCACCTTTGTACGACTGCCATAAGGAAAAAAAGATGGAAAGGAAGCAAGATGGCAGAACTGTCAATAGAAACCAATCTCAGAACTGGAACAGTAGTTAGGAGATTTTCATTCTCAGAAAAGTAGATCTCATGGTGTCTGGCTTCTGATTTGCCTGTACCACAGGCTATGGAGCTGGCTGCAAATATGGCAGATCTGTAGGATGTACAAGCACTAATTTCATGTCAGTAGCTACCCCATAAGAAAATCTATCGAACAGCACAGGAATCTCTCACAACGTGTTTTTTTTTTCTTTTTTAACTGTTCTGTTGCCTGGTTCTATATGCTTTAAAAACCTGTTGGTAAGTTTTAGTAACAGCAGTTTTCTTGAGAGTAATTCATTCTAAGAAGGTGGTTAATGAAGGTAGGTTGGTTTTCTTAATCACCCAGTAGCAACACAGACTACATTAGGATGTATAACGCCTGCTTTTTTTTCCAGCTGTATTGGACTTATATCATAACCGGGTTATCTAAAATTGTATTTTCTCTGCAAAACCAAATACTAAAATATATACAGGTGTCCATTTTTACACTATTTTCAGTATTTTGAAAGGGACAGATACAGTCTTGTAGAGGTATTTAGAAGAAACATCATAGCAATGCCAATCCTCAGGAACACAACTCTGAATACACGGGAACTGATGTAACTGCAGTAAAAATCTGTCACCCTAAGAGAAAAAAACAGTATTTGGAACCAGTTTTACATAAATCAATACATCACCCACAGCATGTTTCACAGGCTTATTATTTATATACACTGTGGCTTTGGATTAACAGGAATTTATTTTGCACTATGTCTCATTCTAATGTCCCATTGTCATTAATCTTTTTATTTTTTTTTAAATGGGCTACACAACATAACACTCTAACATTCTCCAGTATACAGAAGTGGGGTCATTCCACAGAAGAAAGCTGTAAAAAACCATAACTATCCGATTATAATCACTTGCTTACAACCTTATGATGCCATCCCTGAGAGGTAGCATTTGTCTTTCCTTTCCAAGCAAATCCAATACATTATTTAGTCCCTCAATTTCTTCTTCCTCAAAACATTAAAGGTGTGCTATTGGCTTTCTGTGTAGGACAAAGATGAGACAGTGTGACCACAGAGGGATCAATGGGTTATACCACAGAGAAAAGCGTTTATGCAGCACATGCAAATCTAAGAATTTCAGAGCAAATGGGTCTCCATCCCTCCTGTGGCCACAACAGAATTCTCACAACACAAAACAGGTAAGTAGTGGGAGAAAGCAGTGGTAGCACCCCATCTTTTCCTACTTATAGTATTATAAATACATCAATGTATTTATATCCACTTTGGAATATCAAAGTTTCTAGCCACCACAAGATACTACATGCAACCTATAAAAGGGAAACCACTGTTGCTAAAGGATGAAAAGTCTAGGACTGAAAGCTGTCCTTTGACTAGGCACATACGGACCCTTCTGCAACTTAGCTCATCCATAAAAGCAAGTGTTTTTTGTTGTCTTGGCTACTTCAGCAGCACCGGTGAAGTAGTAGATTAGTATGTTTCTGTAGAAAATAGAAGATATAGCTCTTGAATAAAGACTATACTGTCTTTTCAGCCACTAGTTTAGGAATCCAGGACTTCATAGTCAACTCATTTAGAAAGGCCTAGGCATAGTTACACAACTCGTAAGTTTTAGATACACTGACCAATGTTTGTGTGTTATGCATTCTTCTCTCTGACTAAATCAGTAAGTGACATGTCATTTCAACTCTCATTACAGAATTTATGGTTCTTTTAAGTTTTAAAGACAGAGTATACATTTCCCTAAGTAGCACAGGTCAGTGAAGAAGTGAGAGTTTTCCCAAACATAACCTGTTAAGCCACATTGCCACTCATAGCTTCAACACAGTGTACCAACCATTGTTCAACAGCCATCCTTATTCAAGCTACCCAAAACGTTCATCTGATCTTGCAGAATGTGATTTTAGGTCCTCTGAGAAAACTCAGCAGCTAACTTGTCTGTTCAACAGAAATCATGTGATGACACTAGAAAACCAGATGGAATATATGGTTCTAAGCTGAACTGGGAACTTCGGCTTCTTTCAAAAGTTAAGCTTTCTCCAGCTTGTCTAAGCATGGTCTTTCTTTCCACCTAAGATGGCTAAGAGTTTGGGCTGAGCCCTGAATTCAAAATATAGTGATATTAGTCCTGTCTTTTTTTCTCCCTGATACTCACCAAAGTCAAAGTCTTCACACAAAGCTTCTCAGAACTATCAGAGCATGTTTTCTCACAAGCTGAATTAGATATGCATGGGCCTGGTATTGAGAACGTCCATGGAAATTTAGATTCCCACGGCAGTGGGCACAGTCATAAGTTCAGAACATGAACATTTGATGTCCCTGAGAAGCATAGCCATATGGTGATACAGGAACCCAGAAATTAAATGGTTCAGGTTAAGATTCTGTCTGTATCAATTAATCATTTGAATGGCACTCCCCAAGATCTGGCACTGACTTAAGCAGAAACATCACACCTATTAGTGATATAATTTCATTGCATAAACCACTCCAGGTTTTTTAGTGGCTAAGTGCCTCTCTTCACTCTAATTCACTTGAGTCTCCAGTGCAAAAACTGCATGGACTATTTGACTACAGTTCATCTAGCAATCTACCAAAAACAGCTAAACCTGAAAACACATTGACTCAAAAAAGTCTTAAAATACTATTTACTTAGATTTATAAAGATCATATTCTTTTTTTTTTTCCCAGACAACTGCCTATAAACTCCAAAGCTATTTAAATGTAATTATATTTAATCAAAATATGATTGTCATTTGCTGGAAGCACAGGCAACAATATAATATCAGAGAAGCTCATTCATAGTGGAAAATATAGAGAAAGCAAGTCTTGCTTTCTCTACATATTATACAATTAGTACACTAAATCCTGTGTATATCATTGAATATGTTAATGCGTTATCTTCTACTTGACATTAGATTATTACCAATGGCATTAATTCTTACAAAAGCTATTCATTGTTTCAAGAAGTTTTATACAATGGTCTCTGATTTTATTTACCTTGGAAAAAAAAAAGCCTGCTTTCATAACCAAAAGGGGGGAAAAAAAGGGAAAGAAAGAAAGAAATGTATTAAGCAATTGTAGGAGCAAACCAGCCCAACTGGGGCACCACGACCAAAGCAAGCCCTGTAATAGTATAATGACCTTTAATGAGTGTCTGGGGAAACAATACAGTCCTAGCATAAAAGACAAAGGGCAAAACCCATCATGGCTCCACTGACACTAATTCAAAATGATTTTCAGAACAACTAAAGAATGTAAGAGAGGTAATCTGATCCACCAATCTGACCTCACTTTGATTCTGGGGCCCTGCTGCTGCCATTTCTAATTGTCAAACACTCTACATTTCACATCTGCTCATATTTAATGAAAAGCTGACTCTCACCACCATTCTTTGAGTTAACTAGCTCTGTCAAGATGGGCAGCATACGACCCCTGTTCACTGCAAAGAAAATACACTGATTTCTATTGAAGCCCTGCCAGTGAAATGTTGCCTGTGTGTATATATATATATATATATTAATTGGAAAAGAAAGGCTTATGCTGCTTTGCAAAGAGTGTGAATTGGTATTGATTTTTGTACTTATTATTAACAGGCAAAGGTGACTAGTCTCACAAAGGGAAGAGTGAGATCTCCTTTGGTTTGATGAGCAATGAAGGGGGAAAAGGCCCTTGAAAGACAGGATGCTAAAAATCCTCAAAGCTGTCAATATCACTTATCCTTCAAAATATAACAGAGATCTAGCATGTTTCTCAAAAGTATTAGTTTTTTGGTGGAAATAATACCATTATTGTGGAGATTTTTGGCTCAGCAGGCAACACAATCAAAAATGTTTACTTTATCTGCCACTGTAGAGCCTTAAGTGAACTTGAAAGCTACGGTAAACTTACAAATTATGGTTTTTCTTTTCCTGGCAAAAAATGCTAATGGCAGAAATTTTACCCATTTGTACTGGACATATTCATTTAGCCTGGCCTGGTTGCTGTTAACATCCATGCCAGGACCCAACCACATACTCCTTGTACTAGTCTGCATTAATACAAACTATACAAGGCACTGTGTTACTGTGTTAAGCTGTGTAAGTAACACTGTGTGCAGTAATTCCCAATCTAGGAAGGTTTCTTGATCACTTTCCTTAATGAAATATGTTTTGCTATGTTTTACTCTGATAAAGGTCTCTTTAAAGGATAAAAACTCCTGCAACACAGAACAGGACTTAGAACTGGGAACCATCTCCCTTGAGGCAACGCATGAGTTGCAACCAAGTAGATTAAAAGGACATTCAGAGTGCTTATACACATATATAGACAGATTTCTGGTAAAATATCTAATAATTCCTATTAGAATCAGGTTAATTGAGACAGTTTTCAGATAAAAAATGCTAACAAAAACCACAGTACTGGCATATAATCCACAGTTGTGCCTGGAAAAATAGTTCAAATGCCAAAACAGTTAAAGCAAAGTCATTCACCATTTGGACTATATACTGCAGTACACATATGGTATCAAAAGGCAACCAGATGCATAATCTACTAACTACATTATACTCTTAGTAGTGGAAGGCATTTTTATTCACGATGACTTGTAATGAAAAGTGGGCATGCTTCCTAATACTCCTTACAGAAGTATATGAATAATTTTATAGTTCTTCTTTGCCATTTGAGTAGGGAAAGGAAAACATTTCCTGTCCCAAGACATAGTTTTGCCTGTTATGAAAGTCTAAAGAAGATTTAAAAAATGAAAAAAAAAGAGTTAAAAAAAAATCACCATTTTATTTAACAATCTTCCTCAATTGTTGACATCACACTCATAAAGCAAGCTTTGGAATCCCTACCATTTGTCCAAAGAATTGTTCTAAGTTCTGTCTTCTCCCTCTCAACGCTGATCTTTCAAAAGAGCTTTGGGGGCATATTCCAGTATGGTACTGTCCTATGGGACAGATTCTACAGTTAATTTCAAGAAGTTTGTATCAGGCTAGCTCTTCCAAAAAAAACCATTACAAGAAGTACCACCCTTTTTATTAATATTTCTGTGTCTTCAGTATTAGATGAAAGGTCCTGCCTTATTGAGAATGTTACCAAAAAAATGAAAGATAATGGTAGCAGTACAGAATAGAATTCTGGCTACTATGGTTTAGCTACTAAGTTGTAACTTCTGTAATTATTCACTACCTATTTTATGCTGCTCTAGTGCCAGTGGTATTCAAGCTGTCCACTTAGCACCAGTCACAGACTTAGACACAGGCCTGTTCCTCCACTGAAGCACTTATTTTTTAATCAATGACAATTCATACTGTATGAATTAAATAAAAAAGGCGTCACCAAACTGCACTACTAAGATCCTGCGTGCTATTGCAAGAGCATGCTTCATAAAGAGCACACAAAGCAAAATAAGGAATTATATTTTTCGTATTAAAAGAATCAACAAACTAAAACAGAAATATAAATACAGAGCTGTATTAAAACTTGGGTTTGACTTTTTTAAATAAAAGCATCAGCCCAGTAAAACTCACAGAAGTACAATGTACGACACAAGACGGGGATGATAGCACAGACACCACAGACATGGAACAGCATGTGTTGGTGTTAAAACTTACAGGCACGTAAACTGGTGGAGCAATCATTAACAGAGACAGAAGAAAGTGGGAAGGCTCTCTCAAGGGTGTCCATGTTACTATGTACACTGCCTGACATGCAAGAGCAGTCACGCTCAGAGCGTCCGCAATCAAAACAACATGCCAGTTTCATTCTCTTGTAGATGGACATCTTGGCTATAACCATGTGTTGGATGGGAGGAGAGGAAGAGCAGCAGGTTAATGGCAAGGTTATATATATAACAAGGCAGCTGGAAGGTCATTTAAGGGATTTAATAAAGGCCTTAGTTTATGTTAACAGTCTTGACCCAGGAAAAAAAAAATGCAATGAGATTATTGATAACGCTTTGGCTGTACATTAAAAGTAGGGCAAAAGATAAATTATTCTTTATTTCTGTTCAGTCTTATAGAGAGACCGCAGACATGGGAGAATTATTGTTTACAGTCAATTGTTTGGACCAAAAAAGAACATACTAAAAGCAGAGAATTCTAAGAATATATTTTTCCCTTGGCACAATTAATACCATTGGGTTAAAATGAAAAGAAAAATCTGAAACTGCTAATCCATTAGATATTTTTGGCCTATTCTGCTTCCTGCAAAAATCAAAGACTTTTATATATCTCTATATATATGTATGTATACACACATAAAAACATACATATATGTATATTCTTACATACACAGATATATATTATACACATACATACATATATATACATATATAAAAATATATTTATACTTAAGCATATGCTAATAATTTATCTGTATTAAACTGTGCCAGGGAACTCCTTTAACACAACAAATTACACATTAATAGAGTTACAAGATGTTAATAAAATTTTCTGAAAAATTTACTTTCTTTACATTATATCTTCAGGAATTCAGATTAACTCTTGACAGAATATCAAATTTGCCCATATAAGAGACACAACTAATAATGGTAAATACGCTTGACATTAAAATCAGTTCACAAATAAGGCATCACCAAAAGCACACAGAGCATTGGTCCATTGAAACATGCTGCACCGATCATTGGCATGTTTTCTGCTCTGGATTCAAAGGTAGACTGAGAACCAAATAACTGAATGTAGAATTAGGGGCTAATTCTGAAAGAAGTGCCCCGTTAGAATACAATTTGTATATCCTTCAGTCATCTGAATCTCCTCATTCCATAGTTTCTAGAAATAAACAGCATCCTATTTTATAAATGCACGTGTAATTAATTACTGTTGTGCAATCGTGTACACTACGTGAAGTACAGGTATGTTTAAGTCTGAAGAAATGCAAAGGCCACTTAGATTGTTTAACATGTTGCACTGAACCAACACTTTTGGTAATGGTTTAGATTGAACTGACTCAGTTATACTAAAAACATAACAGAACATTGACAGGCAAAAACAAAACCTTAAAAGCAAACGCAGAAAAAAGGTAATGTTTCTTTGGCCTGTACCTTCAGTTTAGAAAGTGTTTTTTTGCATTATGCTAACGACATTGAAGTTAAAATAATGCCTCTTTTTTTTTTTTTCCCACCGTTTCTTACTGGCACAGTCACCTGGGAAGAGGGATTGAAATCACTCAAATGGGTCAAGTCCTGTTCTAAGGCCTTGATGACTTGCCATACAGTATATTTGTCAAGCAAGGGTAACATTATGATTGTGGAAAACAGGCATTGAGGGAGATGAATGAGTGATCTCTTCAGCAGCGACTCCATTCCTCTAAAACTTTGCTCACATGACTAATGCCATGTTCTTTTAGCATCCTAGTAGAGTTATCTTACAGCTGTTCAGAAAGTCATCATGCAGCATCAGGCTTGTTCATTGCATGGTACAACATTCCTCAGAGCTTGGCTTTTAGTAAAAAGTTTCCACTGCAGCTTTTGATCCATACACATTCAAACTACATTGAAAATTCAAAACAGCATTTGTTTTCCCACGATTTCCATCTGTCTAACTCTTCCCAACGCGTTCTTTAAAATTGAAAAGTTAGGCAGAAAAAGTGATATATATATGTTACCAGAAATGTCTTTCCATTATGCCTATTTCATTATTTTCACTTCAAGGAAATGAAAGAAAAATAAATGGCAGTTGTGAGACACACTAACAGCAGGTGAGGTAAGCGACAGGCCCATTTTGTTTTAATTAGAGCTGTTTTGAAGGACTTTTTCTAATCAAACGCTGTAGCAAAACACACTGCTCAGAAATTCTCAACTGCTATGGCATTGGTTAGTAACAGTCCCTGGTTTTCATTTACTTGTAGCCATATCTTCTCAACAGTCAACAATAAGATGGGACACAATTATGAAAATTAAAAGAAATCATCCTTAAGGGCAAAGAGGGTTGGAAAGGAAAACTTTTGGTACCATTTTCATCAGACTGAAACCAATGAAGTAGGAAATTTAAGCCCTTCTGTTCGATAGGGGAAGGACTCCATGGTGCTTCTCAAAAGCAATGTCCTTTCAGGGACTGTTTTTAACTACTATTATCAGTTGTTCTGAAGATCATGCATCATTTTAATAATTCAGATCATTAACATGCAGGAAACAGGCTTGGACCTGGAAATATAAGTAGCAGAAAGGACTTGCCATAACGGTTTCAACCAGTATATAAGCAACTACATATCAGAGCAATATATTTTGAAAAGAAAACATGCTGTTACTCTTCATTCGTTTTATACAGTCATTGTTACGCTCACATCAAACATAACACTTATTTTCTTTAAAATAAAACAAAGCATGGATTATTAGTAGAGATGACTAGTGACAAGACCAAAGACAAGACAGAAATGATTTTAAATGGTTCAGCCACACACATACCATTTCCTGTAAAACTTCCATAAACATTAACAAAAAATGGGAATCATCAGAGAGACAGGGGGACCTTAAGAACAGCCTCTGGGTAGGTGTTAAATTCATTTGACACCTGTAGCACCTGAGTAAGAATCAACTCACTTCTAGTCATTGAAATGTTACGGATGTTGAATAGAAGTGTTGGGGCATAAAGGAAATTACTTCCCTATTTTCAATTGAATAATAAATCGTCTAAAAGAAAGAACAGATCCTTCTACTTGGTATGATAACAATCCCACAGCATTTGCAAAATGAATTAGTAAAATTATCAGGGGACTTATCATGGACATAGAAATCAGACTACTTAAATAATTTAATGACAAAACAAGGCATATATGAACTGGTAATTTTCTGATTTGTTAAGAGCAAAAGTAAAGCAAATTTTCTGTCAATTATTTGTAAAGGAAACAAATATTTTTAGAAAGCTTTTTTCTTGCATTTTTTTCTCAGAAGGCAATAGCCTTCCATTCTAATAAGGAATGTGCCTTACATGTCTAAGCTTCCAGCAGTACCTTGCTTTCTGAACTGAAAAACTCAAAAAGTCCAGGCAAAATTTCTAGATTGTCTGGATCTGACATGTTACCTGGAGTTCACAAACAGTAATGAGAAATATTTCCAGCTGCAAAAATAAGCAAAGGAAACTGCACATTATTCTCTACCTAAGATGTCAAGGAACGGCTCCTCTTTTTATTAAAGCAAGCAGAACAAAGTATCCCTTCATCTTTTTTTTTTTTAAAAAAAAAAACCCAAACATGCCATCTACCCAAACCTCGTGTTCCACCCATGACTATAGCAATTTTCCTAGTGACCTTCACAGTAGCAAAAAATAGATCTACGAGGACATCTAGTGGAACTCTATGAGATAACAGCTGGTTAAGAAGAACTCGAGGTTTCTTGACCAGCAAATGGCAAAAAAGAGATCCCACTATACTCAAAAATTGAAATGCATACTGTATCATTTCAATTAATCAAGTTCTCATGATCCACACTATGAGTAAAATCACAGCAGCATTAAAAGACGACGAGACTGATTTGATGGCCTTTTAGCAATGCTGATTAGCATCATGAGACTGAAATACTGAAAGCAGTTCCCCCCGTACAACTTCAGTTTCCTGAAAAATACAGCAGCACACTTTAAACTGCTTGTGAGAATTTATCTTCTCTTAACACAACAGGCAAAGCTATCTCTCCATTATTTACTTTTTACCAACAGCTTCAAGACCATCAAGTCAGCTTGTTCACTATCCTGCAATTTTTGCAATCATGGGCAACTGGTTCGTTTTTTACTATACAGTGCTGTTCCTCGTCAAAAATGTAGAAATAGCAGGCGACCTGAGTGGATATTTGGCCCCAGTTTAGCAGCTATAAGAATGACTCATTGATTTTGAACTACTGGCACATTTATAGACCAATTCATTTTAATTTTCAGATCTGATCATGACCTTTCCTTCATTACCTTAAAGAAGACTCTCAGCCAGTGTACTGTCAAGCTAATTGTATTTCTGAAAAAAAATGAAGCTATTGAGGAAGTGGAAAAAATCCCAAGTCAAAGTCACATGACCTTTTCATTTTTTAATACTCTCTTAGCATGAAGAGTCCTTTTATTTGTTTATTTATTACTATTTAAACTAATTTCTCTGGTCCAGAAAGTCTTCAACATACAAACATCTTAAATAAATGCATTGCTTTAAATAAATCCAAATTATTTCCCTCAAAGTCCATAGGATTCAACATTTTATTCATTGAAACGAGTTTCTTTCTGATTTATTATTAGGGACTGATTCTTATCATGCTGACCTGTTTCACAGTCTGGTTTATTGTGGTGCCTCGTCTTTCTGCTGTGTCATTATGTTGGCTGAAAACAGATCTTTGGAGGCATTTCTGTTCTCTGAATGCTTCTACAACAGGATCTCAATCCTTTAATGAAGTTTGTAGGCACCACAGTAAGATAAATAGTAAATAATGACAATCATAATGAAGGCTATTACAATTCCATGATGGCTAGCACTTTATCATGCAAATCCTGGAGCATCAACTTTTCCTTTATTCTTTGCAAGATCCTATGGTGTGTACAGGTGAAAGGGGAAAATAAAATCTAAATCTTGATTAAGACCTGAAGCGTTATCACACAATAAATTCAGAATATCTGGTGAAATGCTGGAAAAGTCTCATAGCCTCACCTGTTTAGAATAGCTGCAGTTATACAGTATGGTTAGCAGCCTCCATCTGGTACAGTAATGCCTCACTACAACTATGAAATATTTGACCCTTCTTGCTCTTTGAAAGAACGAGTCCATATCATCCCAACACTGCTCTATAACCAGTAAATTTCTCTGTAGCGCTTGTATTCCTAAGCTGCAAATTCTTTCCATGTCTCAAATGCTGTATTTATTTAAATTATCATAACTGTACATGCTAAAAGTGGCTGATGAGAGCCTTCATAGATTCTGTCCACTTTAAAGTGGTACGACTTAGATTGAAATGAAGTGGTCTATAAAGTTCATATTCTCTATATAATAATAAAATAAAACTTCAGAGCTTAGGTCTTGAAAAGTCAGTGTGACTCTACTTATATAACTAATTTCAAAAGAAACAAGTTGAGGGAAATAACCACTGTAGCTTGTTTCAAGTTGAGGACATCTATAGGTTTATACATTAAGAGGTAGCCACACAATTAATTAATTGTCTGGCTTTTCCTCCACCTCCTTCTTTTCTCTTTTCTTTTCTTTTCTTTTCTTTTGGTTTTTTTTTTCCAGAAGGGAGAAGGGAGTTAGGTAAGGACAGTAAAAGACTGCTGTGCTGCCCTTTGTGTCAGCAATGCAATGGAAAAGACAATGAATTGCACTTAACTAGGCAAACAGTGCTATAGTGACAATTACCCCAGCCTAACAGATAAGCTAAAAATTCATGAGGTGTCTCTAGAATAATTTCAAGGAAATACTGTTGCCAAAATCTCACTTTCAAATAGGGATTAAAAAATCAGGTTGTGGAATAAAAAGGGGCAAAAATGTGGAAGAGAGGGGGAAAACTGCTGTATTTTCTTCAACGTCACCCTAATCTCCATGGGTGTAAACAATGAGAAACTTGTGGGTATGACGTCACTGCTACATGCAACATAAATAAAGAAAAGAACCAAAATACTGAACAAAAATACTCTCTGCTAGAGAAAGACAGGTTGGACCGCACTCTGGGTTACAGGGAACCCATTTTTACTCACAATAGATCACTATCAGTGTGCAGTTAAAATATAGTAGGGGCCGTGTTCCAAGGCAGCAAGAGGAAAAATAAATCAAAAGTTTGTCAATTGTCATAGATTACAAGAAATTCCTTCAAACACATCAATGTACACATGATATGTCCCCTCTGGGGTTCAACCCCCACCATTCACAGCAAGCACTGTCACTGCAAAAAATATAGAGAGAATTAGACTGTAGCTGTTGCACAAAATGAAAGAAACAGGAGAAGGTAATCCAGTTTAGAGATTTCATCCCAATGTGGCTGCACTTACTATAAATATATACATGTATTTGGCCCCTCACTGCAAAAACTACAGTTAAATGGAATAGGAAAGAGACTGAAAATATTTTTTAAAAATATTAACAATCTGTGAATACAATTTCCACACAAGCATTTCTCTGGACAACGTGACATCAGTATTCGTATGTTTTTCAGGGAGTGAGGTGGGCAAGGATAAAGGGATGATGAAGAAACTGCAAAAGGAAAGCAAGGTTACTTTAATTATCCCTGGCCTTGTGAAAATGTACCGATCTGCCCTGAATTATTAATATTAGGCCTAACAGGTTTGGACAAATGGCTATGTAGGTCAGACTCATGCTCAGAATCCAACAATACCACAAGCTAATGTTCAGACAGTATCTAAATTGATGTGCAACCGCAGATGCATTATTAAAGAATGCAGTTTTCAAGTGTCACAGGAAGCTGCATTAATTAATGCCACCATAATTAAGTTATCCATGTAAAGATAGTCTTTCACATTTAATTCACCTGAATGCATCAATATTTTTACATACAACCTTTCACTATATCTTACACATTTTCTGCATTCAGCTACCTCTAATTGCTATGGTACTCACTAATTAAGATATATATTTATCACATAGGATTACCTATACGCGTGTGTGACTATTTCCAGTGTCTTTGAAAATCAAATCGATGTATTAGCTGTTGACAGATCAGTTGACAGTTTCCTAATTTTGTCTTCTTAATCTATGCTTTGTTTCGGTTAGAATGCTTTTTTAAATACCAATGTTTTTGCGTAGCTTGCAGATGCATAACACAGTTAAGATTTTTCAAAAGTGATTAGTGATTTCAAAACTAAATTTAAGGCATTTTATGTGAATAATAGACTGCATTAATGACATACCTTTAAAAAAATAGTATCAGGCCTCATAAAAGGGATCTCGAGATTTTCATCAAAATCTGAGAGATCAAAAATCACTAATTACTGTTGAAATTTTTTCATTTAAATTTTTTGCTGATGAACAGGACTTTCAAGGTAAAGTTGTGAGCATGCTCATAAGCGGAAGCTGTTCTCAGCGGTACTCAGAGCTGCCAGCTATCATGGTGTGGGGGGGTTTGTGTGTGTGGGTGTGTGTGTGTGTGTGGGGGTGTCTCTGTGTGTGTGTGTGTGTGTGTGTGTGTGTCTGTGTGTCTGTGTGTGTGTGTGTCTGTGTGTGTGTGTGTAGGAAAGGGAGAGGGGAGAGAGCAGATGCAGAGGGAGGGAGAGGTGAGGCAACTGAAAGGGAAATTTAAGATTCTACTTTCCTTGACCTTTTTTTTTTCTTTTTCACCTGACTCGGAGGATTCTCTCCGTAGTGTTCAGTGCTGACTACAGCAGCTCTGACAGCCACCTCCTCCTTCTGCCTCACTAACTCCATCATTTTGCTTCTTTGCCTGTCCAACACCCTTTCATTTATTGGACTGATATGTGTGACCATGCCATTTGGAATATTTCCGAGTGCTACACACAGAAGTTGTCATTCTTACCTCTCCACAGCCCTGCTGCTGGTAATATATCCATTGTGTTAGCTGGGTCACAGGATATTCAGTTTTCTCACTGGTTTCCTAGTACTAAGGAGGTTACAATGATTCCCATGAATATATAATGTAGGGCTCTCGCCCTTCAAACAGTGAATTCCTGATTCCTATTTTCTAGGAGATTTCAACAAAAAAGTGAAGCTCGCATAAGAGACCTCTTAAAATGACAGGTCTTTGGGAAGCTTTTTTCAAATTTGTAAATGAAAGCACATTTGTAAAAATCATATACTATGTGAAGGAGGGGTAGAGAAGAAAACACAAATAAAGTAGGTGTGGTCTTTTGACAGAATCAGATAAAATTAAACAGGTAACATATTATTCTTTAACTGTTAGGTATTTTGGAAAAAAGATTGGGTTTGAGACTTACAGGTACCCTCAGGCATCTGTAACTGGCTTTAACACAATGTACTCAGCAGCCTCATTGGCTTTGGCAGCAGTTCAAAGGTCAAATTCTCACATGGATAAACGGCTCTTGAACAATTTTTTTCCAATATGTTAGGCAATGCATACATTCCTTCCACATCAGGCGTGCTTTCCGCATGCTTTCCTCTCCTTTTGACTACCGGGAGCCTAAGTATAATTTCCTGTCAGTGTTCCTGATGCTTTCTCTTAATTATACTATTTTGTTCCACACTGCTGGTTGTTTTTACTGTTTGTTTTGGGGTTCTTTTTTGGGTGGATAGGATGGGACGGGGGAGAGTTTCCTTAAAAACTCCAGTGTCCTATTTTCTCTTTTTAAAATTTATCAATTTCTGGCACCCCTTAAAGGCACAGAATGTCCAGTTTAGGCTTTTTTCCATCCTCTAAAACAGTGCAGTGATAACATTATGACTGGATATATAAATAAGAGAGTTTGAAATGACCCGTGGGTCAAACTTATCTTTGGCCAAAATGTAATTCCTGCAAAATGTTCTTTCAAAGAATACGTATATAAAACTTCTATATGTTTAAAAGACTACAGATGCAAAGTCTGATCTCAATTCTAAAACTCAATAAATTCTTCATGCAAAATTTTCCAAACAGTTTAGAAAGCACGCCTAAGAACTTAATCAAACCAAAGAGTAGCACTGCAGCTATGGAATCTTCTATAAGGATTTATGCAAGAGGCACTAACATTTAATTTCTTCCAGACAATCCCTTCCTCCAGTAAAACATTGTTTATTTCAATAATAGTTTATTTCAATAGTTATATGGTAGAATATTATTCCCTAGTTTCTTCACTTACAGAATTCATGTTCAGTAAGACAGAAGAAAGTTCTTTACTTTGCAGAAAACTACTGAAATTACTGGATTTCTCCATGGTATCAATGAGAGCAGAATTTCACTGTTAGCTCATTCTTAATTCAGACATCTTCACAATTAGATCTAGCTTGATTTAATTCTTCAGGTTTTGTTAGCTTTGGATCCGAAAGGACTTTTTAATGAAGAAGTAGGTGTGAGTGTTGTGAAATGTAATAAAAATATATGGACTTCAGAAATGCGAATGGCACTTACTATGCTACTGCGCATTTATTTCTTATCTTTTCTGTACCACTGTGTAAAACATGTAAACATACATAGAGATATTCTTTAAGGCTGAACAGTTCATGAAAAAGAGAGGAAGAGAGCAATAGAAATATTACTTACGCCGTTTGCAGCCACATTTTTTTATCCTTTTGGGATCCGTGATGTCATCATGACACGCCTTGCAGTAAAAAAATGCCCTAGAGAGACAGAATGGAAAAACTGACACATTTCTTAATCCATACAAATGAAATTAGTCCCACATTTCCTCTTCTTACAGTGCCAAATTAATGAAACATGCCAGCACTAATTTCCTTTAATCTTTGAAAAGGTTTAGACATTTAAAGTGTTTGCTGCAAGACCATTAATTTCAAACATAAGACTCCAAATTAGTGTTTCTTTTAATATACTTTTATTTGAGAAGTAATTGGGAGAAGGGATGATAATTATGACAGAGGGTATCAGTTGATCTGTCTTTCATCTTAGAAAAAAGAGCATCTAATGAATTTTGTCATGTAAAAAATATAT